>NC_092697.1:0-260000 GCF_964275005.1 Diadema setosum | reverse complement strand
TGCTCTTTATTGATTTAATTCAAATCGGACTAAAGTTAACAACCCGTCCTGTGTACATAATGATGAAATACTTTGTATGCCCACACAGTTTAAGACAAAATTAAGTTCGCAGTAACCAGGCATACTGCAATAATATGGTTACAGTGCGTTATTCCCGAGGTTCGTTATTCCGAAAATGAATGAGGGTTCATAATTCCGAAGGTTCGTTAGTACGCACCATCTGTTCGTTATCGCATAAACGGTTACAGCTCGTTATTCCGAAGGTTCGTTATTCCGAAGGCTCTTTATTCCTAAGATTCGTTATTCCGAAGGTTCATTGTTCCGAATTTCATTTTCGGATTAACCAATCTTCGGAATAACGAACCTTCGGAATAACTCCACAAATTTTCGGATTAACGAACCCTTTCATTTTCGGATAAACGAACCTCTAGGTATAGGAAATTTGCGTGTTTCGGATTAACGACCCTTCGGAATAACGAACCTTCGGAATAGCGAACCTTCGGAATAACGAACAGCACCCGCATAGGTAAACCCTCGGAATAACAAACCTTATTTCATTTTCGGACCCTCGGAATAACGAACCATCGGAATAACGTCAAAAAAATGTTCGGATTAACGAACCCGTCCTTATTTCCGAATTAACGATCAGCAATAGGTAGAGGGAACTTGAGCGCTTCGGAATAACAAACCTTCGGGGGGAAAAAAACACCCTTTATTTCATTTTCGGATTAACAAACCTTCGGAATACCGAATACCACCCTTGGGAGCATGGTGCCCATTTTTTCCAACATTATTATTCCATCATCCTAGCAATGATACCTGCCAAATTTTGTGACAAATTTCATCATGCGTTGTCACGAAGAAAATGAAAATGTGAAAATTTAACCCCTACTTTCGTCCTCCTTCCCCCTCCCCACTGGGGCCCAGTGGGGAAATTCCTAGTGGATATGACATGAACAAACTTGAAACTATGCTCTCAAGTGTACTAACTTAGCATATCAGCTCTTCTACTCTGGTTCTATAGAAGAAGATGAGTCTCTGAATATAAATATTCATATTCCCTAACCGATAACATCTGCCAAGTTTGGTGAAAATTCGACCATCTGTTTTCAAGACGAAGAAAGTGTGAAAATTGGCTCCCAATTTGGCCCCCCCCCCCCTCTTCCCCAAGGGGGCACTTGTGCATCCATCATGAACAGACTTGAAACTACAGTCACCAATCTACCTACTCACAAAAATTAACTTGGGTGACATCATAATTTCGTTCAATATGTATTACTACATTATAGTGACTAAGTATCACTGTTTTGAAGAATTTTTAGAATTCCATCACTTTCTTGTTTTAGGTCAGAGTCTGAAGATGGAAACCTTAACATTACATTCATGTGATTCTATATTCAGAATAGTAAACTGTATACTAGTAGTCAATACCAGTAACTTGTTCATTACACTAAGTCACTTGTACGAAATGTATATGTACTGGTACATGAACAATTGGTTTGGCATGCATATTTTATCTACATTTTCCTCTTCCCCTTTTAGTAACCTAGCGCCCCTTATGAGTGGCGAGCAAAAAGGTGAATGACACAAGTACAAAACACACACACACACACACACACACCAATGTATAAGCATGTTGATATACATGTACAATCATATATCTCTGAGTATAAGAATGGCTGAAGTTTAACTATGGCTGTCATGTTTGGAGACCCCTTGTGAAGTACTAGTAATGCAAATACAATGTACAGTGTAGGTGTTAGGATTCATCATGTATTAGATAATCATTCAGCTGTTCTACATATCAATGTATACATGACATTCCCAAACAAAACATAGCATTCCCATGAAATCAAATTTCAATACATTATGATGTTATTTGTTGTTGTGTATTTTTTCTATAAATTTTCTCTAGTGGACTTGGGTATAATTCAGGTATTCAGATACAAGTTTAACAGTAAAATTGCAGCAGGTAATACACAATATTAGTACTTACATAAGTGGAACAACTATATACAAGAATAAAACAGGAAAAATGTCTTGAGATCATTTCATGTTATTTATTGAATACATTGTGCAAGGTGATTGTCTCACAATCTACTCAATGTCAGACATTCAGTGATGGTGCACATTGATTGTGTCAATCGAATACATTTATGTGATATGGAAGCAGACTAATACACCACAAAGTAAAGAGAAGGCTTTAACCTAACACTTGAATAGGTTACACAATGTCTCTGATTTCAGTTTGATGGTAAGCCAATGAATTCACTGTACTTACAGAAGGTGTAAAAACATAATACGTCTGTAATTTGCATGAAGTATTTCACAGAGCATACAATGAATCAAAAGATGAAGAGACAAGGTGCCCCATTGTGATAGCCATAGTTACTGGGATCCTCTGTATATTGCCAAATAAATTCAGAGGAATTTGTGAAACTTCTTTTAAACATTTGTACTGACAGAAAAGAGAATATAAAAGGAGTTTCTTGTTGAATGGGATGGTATCAACACAACTTACAAGACAGTACAATGTACAACATTGATGCTTAATGCTGTAGGGTCTATTAGCCTATCTAATGTTTTGTACTTTTCACAACACTTGACACCAATGCATAAGTACACTTGACATGTGAATTACAGTATTCTCTCCTGATAATCTTTCAAAACATATCTGTGATTGTCTGTTGAATACATAATGCATGTAGTAATTTTATCTTAGCATGAAATCTCTACTATTTGAGCAACTTTTGATAATCAAGACTTCAGATCAAAACTTAACTACAACACACACCACAAACATGAATTATGTGGGCAAGGATCATGTATCACTCAATTCAAACCAGGAAAGACTTTAATTTCATTTTTCAATTTGGAAATAGATATTATTATAAGCCCTATTTGTACATAGCTACAAGCATTGTAACTCTGTGGTGTTTAACCAGTTGTGGATCAAGTTTGTAAGTTTGTCACCTGTAAAGTAAATGCTCCATTGCATTCATGCTCATTTTCAGATGTTACTGTAAAACGAGGAATGTTCATGTACATTTTAATTTCGCGAATTTCGCGAGCGCCAAGATTCGCGAAAGTAAAATGCACGCAAAAGTCCTTGTCTACACTATAAGCATTGAATGCCAGTGGCAGTTCGCGAAAATATCATGCCGCAAAAAAGGCTATCGGCTCCAATTCGCGAAAAATTAATGCCGCGAATATATCACGTTTTACAGTATGGGAACTGGGCATATAATGTATTGGTAGCGATAGTGGGAATAACAATATCTTGTACGCAAGAAGTTAATTGATGATCACATTTGGATGTGGGTACATCTCTACACCACATTGCACGACAATATTCAAATGATAATAATCAGTATAATATGGCAGATTTCAATCAACACACAATGGGGTAGAACCCTTACATACATGTAAATGCATACAAATGCTGCAATTAATCCTGTTTAACAAGGCATAATATAATCACATCAAACATTTATAAAAAACTCCAAAAGACATCAGACCTGTAAAGTTGGACCTGCTCTGATCCGATGTTAGGAAGGATGACACAATGTGAGCTTCTACTACATAAACACAAGCCCTGGATGATGAAATGTTCTGTTTAAAAACAAATTTAAACATGCATACAAACAATATGAATCAACCTCAAAAACACACAAAAACATGCAATATCACAAAATGAATAATCTGCCCCTTTCAAACTGGTCATATTGATAAATCTACCGTGTGAAAGTCTTGTGAATTTTTATGTTTTCTCTGAATCAATGAATGAGTGAGAGAAAAGAATTGAGATAAGATGAGAAGTCCATGTTATTAGTAGAAGCAGAAATGACAGAAGTCTTCAAAAGTAGTGAGGCACATAACAACCTATTATCACCTTTTCATTCATTTGCTGTGAATAATGTTATGTAAATTACTATGTCTGCATCCTTTTTTGTGTTTATAGAGACATTAGTGAATCTTATGTCACTTGTGTATCATAAAGTATTTCATGAAGAGCTGTTCACATGGCAACAAGTGACACACATCATTACACACAAATTCACATGTGTGAAAGGTTTTCAGACATTTAACTTGTAAGTTATCTGAGCCTGCATGCACAAACCAACAAAATCAGTTCAGCTTGCTTGAGACACCTCAACATAAAAGTGCTATCATATAGTTAGCATACATGGGACAAATAAAGCAAGTACTCTCATTACACCACGTATCACAACAAAAATTTCTCCTCAACATTTCAGTTAATAAAAAGTCCATGTAGATATCTTCATACTGATGTTTGTGAAAGTAGATCCCAGTCATTTAACTACCTCATTGCAAAATATGCACTGCTAAATCCATTACCAAAAGAAAATTGGAGCACACAAAAAAGTTTACTGATACAGACCTACACACAACAAGCAAGAGAACTCTTATTAACGATGGAATGTTACTAATATGAGTGAGTACTGTGTCATAGTGCTGACAGCATACATTCCTTCTCCACTTTCTCTCTTTCTTTCTTCCTTCTCACCTTTCTCCTTATTTCTTTCCTTTCTTTTTCTTCTTCAACTTTAGGCAGTATTCACAGGTATATTCCATGTGCAACATTTATACTGCATACACCAAACCATTAAAAACCCAGAAGGAATGCAAAATGACATTTCATGCTTATCCCTGTATTGGTAGCAAACAGCAGTGACATAAGACATACACCAGACACTCACAAGATGTCTGAAAGGAATATTTCCTGCATAGGTTGAGGTAGAAATAGAAAGTCATGAATCCTATGAGAATGATGGACAGGCGTCAGCGACTTGGCAAACACATCACATGGCTGGATTGGTTGTGGTACAGAAATATGTACACGAGTTATCGACTGATATTTTGAGTTCATTGTGACAAAATGCTATCTTATTGGATGATTCCCTCAAAGCAACAATGTTCCATCTTTTTTTTCTTCAGATTGGTCCAGATACTACAAGCATTGGCTTTTCAGCGGGTCCTTCCATTTTGCATGCAGTATGTAGCTGTTTTCCTAGGTAATCTATGACAATGTTTTGTTATAACAATGATGCATTATAAAGTACATGTATCACTATCATTGTACACTTTTACATTATTCTTTAATCACCAAAAAGTGTGAAATATATGTCATGTTTCATAAAAAACAGAAATAAAAAAAAAGACAAGAATGCTGTGTTAAATACAGTTACATTAAAGGAGTCAATATAAAAGACAAATGATTGACTTGAAAACAATGGACAGAAAATGTCAGAGTGAGTGAACATCAAGAAATCTGCCACCATGAGTACCCTGGGCAATCTAAAAATGGCTGTCATGAGTCTCTTCACTGATACTAATGACAGATGTGGAGTTTTCTTTAACCTTTACAAATGATTTCACTTCCTTTGACTTGGAGAATGTGCTGGAATACTAAATCTTTGTCTTACTTTGAAAAGAAGCATCATATATCATAATATTGTGTTCTGAGAAAATCATAAACACCAACATCTCATGCACAGGAGAGAGCATGACCATAATGGTCCCTACAGGACTTCATGAAAAATGATCCCTGACATTCAAGTACTTTCCTTTCACTGCTTTAACGCTAGACAGCTTTCTTTCTTGGTTATCGTCTCCTTTGTGAAACTTTGGGAAATCAAAATGTTAAAAACACATTGTGTTCTGATAATCAACTTGGAGAAATCAAAATATTTAAATGTGTTCTGATCACCACAAATATAAATCTGTAGGATGTTAAGGGACTTCATAATTTGAATCTCATGTTCCACTTAACATCATTAAATTACGACAGTACTTGCTAAATACTTAATGTGCTGAATTCATCTTTAACACACGGTCATATAATAGCAGAACAGGGATATCAAAAGTGATAGAGTAAGAGTAGTTAGATCTACAAGTAATTGAGATTTCTTTACAGTATAATTACAATATATCCCACATACTGTGAATACTGACAGGGTTAGTCCTTCACGCCTAAAACATACTGGCCTCTCTTGCTGTCAGTATGAATGGGGTCACCATGCCAGTGTGAACACAAGAGTGTCTTGTCAGGACCCCACTGTAAATCCAATGTAAAACTGGATTAAAACAGGGCTAGCATGACCCTTTCAAATTCTCAACACTGGGTATGCATCAAAATGCAACCAAACACATACACAAAAGTAAACAAAAAGATATATTCAAAGTTATAAACTCATGGAAAATTAATTTACTTTGCAAGATTCCTGTTAAAAAGGTCATGAGGTCACAAGAGATTCCTGGCAGTTAATCGTCCACTCTTTGTCCTCATCTTTAGGGACCAAATGAAGGCCAACCTGGGAATTAAACAGAAACAGGCAGGTCCTACATTAATTTATAGTTTTGAATATATATTCAATCCCTGTAATACTATTCAACCTGTCAAATTCTTGGTTAAGTTTTGGATAAAAAAGATATCTTAGATTGTAGATTTTTATTTCATATTGGACAAAGAAAATTTTTTATCTAAGATGCCATATTATTATTAACAACTGTAATACACATGTATGCTTGTAATGTAATATGGTAGTAACACAATTTGGAATGTGAAATCAAATCTAAGAAAATAACATATGAATAACAAGTTGGCTAAGTGTTTACATGAGGATAATGATTACTTGTACTATCATAATTATTACCATAATACTCATCATTATCACTGTTAGTATGATTGTTACTATACCCAATTATTAGTGACACTACTGCTACTACTTCTACTACTACTACTACTACTACTACTACTACTACTACTACTACTACTACTACTACTACTACCACTTCTACAATTCTTACTACTACGGTACTACTACTACCACTACGACCACTACCACCACCACTACTACTACCACCACTACTACTGCTCCTACTATTATTACTTCTGCCAAGGGAGGAGGTTATGTTTTCGTTACCGTTGGTTTGTTTGTCCGTATGCAAAATAACTCAAAAAGTAGTTAACGGATTTGGATGAAACTTGCAGGAAAGGTTGAAAATGACACAAGGAACAGATGATTAAACTTTAGTAGTGATTCAACAATTTTTGTGGATTTTATGAAAGATTTTCTATATTTTGGCAGGTAGGGTCAATGAACTTCAAGCTGCATATTTTTGAGGTTTTCATACGCGCGCTAGAGTGCATGAGGTGTGTGCTATAGTTTTTGATCCAGGGCTAGGCGGGCTGCGCGCTGGCATTTATGACGTAACAAAACATGTTTTTTTTGGAAATTGGGTGATTATCAGCTTGTATACGTATGGGTAGAAATCACTAATCTCTGCAGAAGAACAAGATCATTGGTGGAAATTAGCTGCTTGGCGGAGGTCTGCACTCTCAGAGTGCTTCTCTAGTTACTTCTGGTATGATGACTACTAATACGACTGCTTCTACTACTATCATCATTATTATTCTCTCAAACTCTACACAAGTTTCTAACTTCTTACATGAATTCCAAGGAACAGGACACACAGGTCACAGGAATATAGAAACTTACCACAGCTGCTCCACTGTAACACTGGACAGTCTGACACATCTCAGTATCACTACTCAGACAATTCTTACTCTTAGAACAGTCCAGCTTGATTCCACACTTGTTGGATCCCTGGATAAAGAAAGTCAGGGCAAAGGAGAACCATAGATACATAATCTCTTCAAGTCAAAAAATGCCTACACTATGATCATATCCAAACAACTTGCCCCATCCAAACAATCACACAATCACACACACACACAACCATCCCTCATACCACACATACAATATCCCACATATATATGCCTTCATTTCATGGTCACACATGGCCACTGTCATGTTTTTTTTTAAAGTAGAAATTCAAAGAGCACGAAACACAAATTTGATATTAAAGAAAATATTGAATTTGAACATCTGTCCTAGATGTACACAAAATATCGAGAGAAAAGAACAATCCCAACTATTTTTTATTAATTATTGAAATCGGATGAAAGAGTGAACCCGAAATGCCCCGATGAACGGTCTGCCGATACCTCTTCCCGATGACGTCACGCACTGGATTCGTACTCTGAAAGTACACGTTCACTCCATAGACTACTACCGTGAATTGTTTTCAGTGTTGTGTTTAGGAGCCTAGCAAGCATGTCCAATTATTTAGTTTATTAGGAGTTTTCTTGCATGCCTCCTTGGAGTTCACAGTTTTTCCTTACATTTCATCCTCATAAAGTATGAAATTTGTGAATGCTAGCGGCGCATAAAAGAGATTTCTTTCAGACATTTTTGTCCGCATTTTGGTTCCGTGCCTTCAAAAAGTAGATCCGGTCACAGCAAGCTGGATGGTACGTCTCGCTCTCAGCTGGTCTGCATCGGCTGTTCATGCACTGTGCTGGTGTGTGGTTCGCACTGCGTTGTGTGTGTTTGCGTGTGTGTGAATATATTAGTGTTCGTGCTCTGATTTCTTCCTCGGTCTAGTGAGAGCTGTGCGTAAACACGTGTGTGTATGGGAACATTTGCTATTGTACGTACTTGTACTTCGAACATTGTGCGCCAGCTCCATGCCCCCTCGACGTTCGACGCAAGACTCCCTGCAGCCATGGACCTAGCAAAAAGGTCCATGCTGCAGCTGATCACTCGCTCTCTATGCATGTTTTTGTTTGTAATAATAATGGATGAACATAAACTCAATACTGTACGAGTAATGTTCGCCACACGTAATCTGTGTATTTCTACGAAGCGAATTGCTACTTACAGAGGTGGAAGAATGAGCCGTGAGGAAGTACTTCTTTTTCCACATTTTTGTCTAAACCGCCGCCGTCATTCATCGTACATACTGATTGTCGAGACTCTAAATCGTACTGAGCCGTATGTTATACTGTTTTTCTTTTTTTTTAACATCAAGGCAGACATAAGACATTTACTTTACCATCAAACGCAGCTGAATATTACTGTTATTCATTTCAAAATGTTATAGCAAATATCCGACATTTATTTTAGCATCATATGGAGCAGAATGTTGCTGCTATTCACTTCCAAACGTAAAAGCAATCATCTGACATTTATTTTGGCATCTTCTGGAGCCGAACGTTATTCCTATTTACTTTCGAAAGTTAAAGCAAACATCCGACATTTATTTAATCATCGTATGGAGTTGAAAATTATTGTTATTCATTTTCGAACGTCAAAGGGATCATTCGACATTTATTTTAGCATCTTCCGGAGCTGATATTATTGCTATTTACTTTCGAATGTAAAAGCAATCATCCGGCATTTATTTTATCATCGTACGGAGTTGAACACTATAATTGTTATTCATTTCCAAGCGTCAAAGCAAACATCAAACATTAATAACTATTTTACCATCGAACGCAGCTAAACATTACTGTTATTCATTTCGAAATCTTAAAGCAAACACCCGACAGTTATTTTAGCATGGTATGGAGCAGAATATTACTGCTATTCACTTCCGAACGTAAAAGCAATCATCTGACATTTATTTTAGCATCTTCCGGAGCCGAATGTTATTGCTATTTACTTTCGAAAGTAAAAACAAACATCCAACATTTATCTAATCATCGTACGGAGTTGAATATCATTGTTATTCATTTCCGAACGTTACAAGGGATCATTCAACATTTACTTTTAGCATCTTCCTGAGCCGAATGTTATCCTTATTCATTTCCGAACGCAAAATCAAATATCTGCCATTAATTTTTGCATCATAAGGAGCTGAATCTTACCGATATTCATTTCCAATTATTTTAGCATCTTACGGAGCCGATTGTTACCGCTGTTCATTTCCAACAGTAAAAGCAAACATCCAACTTTTTTGGTGGCCCGATCGGGCCACCAAAATCTTCATTTCTGAAATATTGTCGGTTCGACGTGCGTTTTTTGGTGGCCCCAGGCCACCGGGCCGCAGTTAGTGTCGAGCCCTGTCTAATGAATGTAGATGATCGCAAGTGTAACAATGAAATATGATTCGTCCCCCCCCCCCCTCAAAAAAAAAAAAAAAAAAAATGCAAGAATGTTTGTGATTCCATAGCTGCGTTTATCCGGACATGAATCTAAAAAAGGATTTACAAAACCTCTTTATTATTATCATTATTATTATTAACGAACCATCAGAAAATCAAAGCTAATCTTACGTTCAGATTAACATTTTTTTTTCTTTTTTCATTGTCGAATTAGCAAACCTTCAGAGTATCGACTCTCGAGCTAGCTTGTTTCATTTTCGGATAAATGAACTTTCACAGTAACGTGCAAATATTATTTTTTTAGTCGGGCATAAGGAAATGTTCAGAAAACGTGTATAGACGGGTGGTAAAAAAAGGAGAAAAAATAGGTTTGAATTTTAGTTTGGCATCGCGTCTCTTTGCGTGGTGCTCGTTATTCCGAAAAAGAATAAGATTCACTATCCCGATGGTATTTATTTCGAAACAAGGATATTGCATGTGCGGATATTTGTTAATCCGACAAATTTAATCATGGTTTGTTTAATTTGATTTGTGGTTCGAAAAGTTCGTTTATCTGAAATTGAATTACGCCGCAAGAAATTACTTATTTCGTTTTCGGATAAACGAACATTCAGAATATGGAATGTTTTTGAGTGAACAGGACTTCGAAATAACGAAACTTAATTTTCATCTTCTTCTCTTTTTGATTTAAGAACCCTTTTTTCCCAGTTTTTGGATAATTGAACCCTCGGGAGTGACGATCTTTTAAAGTAACGACCAGTAACCTTTCTTCCCCTCTCTCTCTCTCTCTCTCTCATAAGTTTATGTCGTAGTATGACATCTTTAATTTTTTGTTTGTCCGGTATTCATTATTCCTAAAATAATGAAAAAAGAAGAAGACATGAGATGCATTTGTACGTATTCTATAATTCGTTATTCCAAATATGAAACACGCAAAATCCCTGTGCCAATGTTTTTCTTCCGAAAATACGAGGGTTTGTTAATCCAAACATTTTTTGTAGCATTATTCTGTAGTTTGGTTAATGTGAAAATGGGGAAAAGGCTTGTTAATCTGAAAATGAATTGAATTTGTTCCCAGATTAAATTTCTTATTTCTTAAGTTTTAGATTAGCGAACCTTCGGAATAAACAACTTTTAGAGTAACAATCAGCAACATGTTTTCTCTTTTTTTCATAACTCAGAATAGAAATAATGTACAAAATGGAGAAGTATTTTAACCCTAACTAGGCCGGGGGGGGGGACCTCCGAGGCCCCCCCCCTCGACGTTCCGCGCGATGTATCGCTAACTTGAAAAGCTATCGCCGCGACGTTTCATGACTTTCTTCTATCGAGTCTCCCGCATCTTTTGACACCAAATTTGCGATGCCCGGGCGCGCGGTTCCGAAGTTTCGCATAAATATGTACATGCATGTCAGACCAAAAATTGCTCAAAAACGTGAATTCGTGTACAATTTCAATGGAAACTGTGCTTACAGTCAAATTTCATAAAAGCATGATTATTTTGGGGTTTTATTGATTAAAATCAACTAATAACATATTTTCTCGTTCAGAACAATGTCGCGGACAAGTTTCATCGAAAAAACAATGAAAAACATAAAGTCGAAAAAACAAAGAAATACATAAGAAATTCAAAAAACAATAAAATACTTAAGAAATTTTTTTGGATGGCTCAATTTTTTTCTCTTATATTTGCTTAGGACACTAAAAAGAATAATTACACAAAAAAAAATGTGCCCATTTTGGGCTTTATTTAGTGATTTATACCAAATTGTCTGATTTCATGCATCATTATGCATAAATTAGCATAATTTAGCATAAATGACAATTTTTCAAAAATCTAACTTCATAGTACTTTAGATTACATCATAGGCAATGTGTGTGCCAATTTTTGTCGCGACAGCCGAAATCTGGAGGGGGGGCCTGGGAGGCCCCCCCCCCGGCTCTATGATCTACCTAAATAGCCCGGCCTAGTTAGGGTTAAAGCAGGAAAATAAGGCATTTCAAGTTTAACACTGTTTATTTATTTCATTTTTCTTTATCGGTAAGTACAAACAATTCTTACAAGAAATAGAAAAGGAAATAGAGAGAAAGAGAGAGAGAAAAAGAGAGAGAGAGAGAGAGAAAGCCCTATTATAGGCAAATTAAATGAGAGAAATAAAGAATCATTACGTTTGTAATCCTGGCTGGGTCTTCGACTTGTCAAACATTTTCCCTGTTCATTCCTCCAGGCCCCAGACTGTTCATGACCGCCAAGAATGCGCCAGTACGCGCGGTTTCTTTTTTGTCAAATGGTCTCTCTCCTCTACCCCCCCCCCCCCCCCCCCCATCCCCAAGTCAGGCACCTTGCCATCGTGGAATTTTTATTGTTTCTTGGTAAACTTGGTGTTCACTTTTGACCGCGCGTTATTGATCTGTGTTATTTTTATCTTGAATCGCGCACTGTGCTCGGTATCCACATGGAGCACGCACAACCAGTGACTACCCAACTCACATGTAGGCAGCTAACGGCGAGCAGAAATGGCAGTTTTTTCTGCTACCGCTATTTTCTACTGCCAAAATAGGCTAATACATCGTATTGGAATAAAAACTTTGTTCGATATCGATGAGCGTTGATGTGGCATCGCAATGCAATACCCGGGCTTCTGCAAGTATGTCAGTGTTCGACAGTTGTTGAAATCGTGACATCGCTAAACAGTTGTTAGTTTTGGGCTTGCGTGTGCATGATTTCATGGGTTTGTTGAAGGGAAAATGTGGAGAAAGAAGGTGGCTTCAAAATTATTTGCCTGCCCGATTCGGGTAAGCATTTTTCTCCTTGTTCAGAACACTTGTACGACTTTGATTTTCACTTGCCCGAGCAATCGGGAAGTGCTTATGTCCGCCCTGCTATTAGACCTTGCTAGCCTAGTATTGTACCTCCTTGGTCTGACCGGTTTGAGGTCAGCAACTAGTCAGGCGCAATGGCGTGATAGCTATCATAGCAGATGTCATTTACGGAAGTTTTACGAGCGTGTGCACACTGGTGAAGCAGTGATGCAATTGCGAAAACACCGAACCTTGTCGATGTCGAAGATTCCACTCCTCTTCCCACCTCCCTGGTTAGAATCTCGTATAGTCGTACAGTATTACAGTACATCGTATCGGGCGCGAACGTAAACAAACACATGTGGTTATGCAATTGTTCCTACGCCAATGAAAGTACTTCCATGACTTCGCTAATCACGTAACAGGCCAGGCACGCAGGCAGTGAGGATGGTGGTGCGGCGAGCGGCTACCAATGCGGATCGGAGCAGTAGAGCCACTTCACCGCGGATTAAATACAAGTACATACTGCATGCGAGCAATCGCGAGCTACGAGACTGGGCTGCACAAGTTGTTATCTCGATACTCGTTTTAATTTCTCTCCTATTTTGATATTTCGCCATTTTTCGTAAGTCTGCTTGTTATTGTCAACATCACCATGTCTTAGATTACCAATCCTGTCATGGACATCCTCATGATTTCCAATCAAACGCCTCATGTGACTAGCGAAACTTGAACGTGCTAACATTACAAACGTAAGAAAAATAAGATTACCTAAGTAGCTTGAATTCCTGAATATTGACAAAAATATCTGTAAGAATTACAAAAAATCGAGAGAGAAATGTTTCTTCATTACTATTAAACCATGAAAAGTTATATTTCGTTCAATTCGACTTTTACATAAGGAAATAAAATGCAAAAGAATCAGGTTGTACCTCCGTTAACATTGTACACACATTCACCGGGCAGAGTCCGCAAATCCAGTGCGTGACGTCAGGCGAAACGGGCATCTTTCCTGACGAATTGGCCCTTATCAGGCTCCAGAAAACTGCAGTTTTTCGTGAGCGTTTACTTCTTTCTAGCAACGCGAAAGCGAGGTAACAAAATTCCATTGCCTTCTATGTCTTCTGAGCTTTCTACTGATGCCTAAATTGCAGAATTTAATGATCTCTTTGAATGTCTACTTTAAGAGAAAACACAATTATGGCTTTGGGACGGGAATGATGAATCCTCAACATGCATGAGCAGTATTTCTGAAGTACAATGAGAGGTAGGCATCTGGTTGTCTTGCTTTTTGACATGTTATTAAATCTTAACCATCTACATGTATATACTTGCAAATACAAGATGAACCAATTTAGAAGCACATTATTGAGGACTTACTCTCACTGTAAGGCTAACTTGGTGTTTCACTGGAAAGTTAAAAGAAATCAGTTCACAGTCACTCTCCACTTTAATACTTTAAATGGACATAAGATGAACTCACCTTGTTCTCCACAATAAATGTGACCCTGCCATCACCCATGTATGTGTGTAGTCTAAGGTCCCCTACACTCTTCACCCTAGTAAATCCTGCTGCATTCATTACAGACTGACATATGATCTTTTGTAATGTGGGTCCACCACGCTGCAGCGGCTGGGCTCTGATCCGGCAGGGACAGTGCTGTGTGTAGATGTCTACTTGGAAGGGGCATGCCTATCAGGAAACATAAACACACAGAAGAAAAATATCAATGACAAAATAATATTAGATAAATACACAAAGGAGGCAAGAAAACAAAAGACCTGCATACATACTGTGCACACATACCATTTTTACAGGTAACAGAGGCTAGCAAAGTCTCCTACTTTTTAGGAAACATTTTTGTCACCATACAGAGCTTGTAATACATGAAATAAATGAAGAAAAGGAAATCAAAGGAACATTGACCACTTAACGTTAGAATGGTAGTTTTTTTTCCATAAATTCCTCAATATAGCTGTCTTTACTCCAGTAACCACCACATCATGAGCAGAGAACCCTTGATGCCTTTTGAATAATTATTGTATGTATGATGCTGTTGATTTCAAATTTCTAGAAATAAGCACTTTCTTTGTCACTATGCTCTTTATATTTAACTAGAAATGTCGCTATGGCGACTGATGCCTCCGCCATAATGCATGATTCTCCCAATAGGCGTATAGTACAATGTCTTCACAATGTGTGATCCATGACAGTTTCACATAACTGGCAAAATATTGAAATGACAGGTTTGTCAGAAATGTCTTGAACTGGGTTTGCTATAATTTTCTAAGAGTGCAGGTACACATATTTGGGGAATTTTGGGAAAGTTCATGCAATGAGTAATTTCCAAGGTACAAAGAAAGAGTGTGATGACGGTACAAAATAGATTTTTTTTTTTTTTTTTTTTTTTGGGGGGGGGGGCATTGAAACCTGGCCTTTGACCCTTAACCTTTGACCTTCTGGCTGGAAATTTCCCGGAGAATCTCCATTAGGTAATGCATGTATTAAGTTTTGAAACTAATAATGCAAGCATTGCATATACTAGTATATGAGGGAAATAGTAAAATTTTGAGGAGTTGACCTTGACCTTTGACCCCCTGACTATTGACCCATGACCCCTAAATTCCCTAGATAATCCCTGCCAGACAGTACATGCATATGTACCAAGTTCCACGAAGATACATTGAAGCATTTGAGAGAAAAGTAATATTGCAACATTTTCACCTAACCTTTGACCTTATGACATGAAACTCTCTCTGGAGAATCTTTACGCAGTAGTACATGTCCACACCAAGTTTCAAGAAAATACCTTCGGGCATTGCATAGATATGGGGGAAATTGCAACATTTGTAGCATTTGACCTTGACCTTTTGACCTTTGACCTCTTGCCAATGTCACTAAAATCTACTCAACTAATTGTCCCATCATACATCATCCTTGGACCAAGTTTGGTGAAAGCTGCTTCATCCAGTTTTGAGTTATCACGTAAACAGATAAATTTTAGGATTTGACCTTGATCTTTGACCTTTGACCTCTGTCCGATTTCACTGAAAAACTAATCAAGTAATTGTCCCATCATACATCATCCTTCAACAAAGTTTGGTGAAATTTGCTCCATCCAGTCTTGAGTTATCACGTAAACGGATACAATTTCATGATTTGACCTTGACCTTTGACCTTTGACCTTCAGCCGATTTCACCCAAAATCTAATCAAATAATTGCCCCATCATACTTCATACTTGGACCAAGTTTGGTAAAATTCCAGGAAATATTACTCAAGTTATCGTGTAAACGAAAGCGGACGGACGTACGGACGTACGGACGTACGGACGGACGGACGGACGGACAACCCGAAAACATAATGCCTCCGGCACCACTTCGTGGCGGAGGCATAAAAAAGTTGTGTTGCTTTCACAGTTCCAAGGTCAAAGAAATTCAATACATCCACACAAATTTTAAACAGTTATGTTTTAGTTTATTTGCATGGAAAATGCAGAAATGTGATGAAGTCAATTCACCCCATACAGTTCCTAATGTCTTTATATTTTTTTACAGGTTCCACACTATTTTACACCCACCTCATCAAGCACCAAATCCTCAGCAAATCCCATTGATGAGAGTGTGACCCAGAGGTCATCAACCTCTCCATTCTCTGTGAAACCATCTGTGGCTTCCATTTGATTGAGGTCCATGAACCCTGTTGGCAAAGACAAAAGAAAACCCTGCCTTTAACATGCTGTGCCATACCCATTGGCAGGTAGTGCAAAGCAGACATTAGTGCTGAATGGTCTTAAATGCAATCATAATACATTCCACATTTCCCTTCAACCATTTACACTCACAGGTAGGTCTAGGTTATCCTCCTCCTCCCCCTCCTCCTCCTTTTACCTACTTCTCCTGTATGGATTGGTCATGTAGGGGTTGAAGATTACGTTCTCAACAATCACAGCCCCCTTCACCTAAGTCCTCTGAAAGCTATACACGCAAAGAAATATTGATAATGTGACATGCACAGCCGAGTCATGTTCAGGACTTCACTAACTGCAAGGACATTTCTTGTGACTTTGAAAGAAAATTGCATGAACAAGGTGTACAGGTAGAAGATAATTTGTGACCCGCTACAACAAAAGGATCCTAAAGTCGCTGATGGCTCAGCCAAGAAAATAGAGTTTGAAGTCGCATCACCAAAATTGGTCAAAACAATGGGATTTCAGTTTTTGGAATATTGTAGTCTAATGTTTTGTCTATCATCTGCCGAAATTTTGAAGCTAAATGATCAAAGAAAAGGCGAGAAATCGGCGTTTTTCTAGGCCATGATTTTCTGACTTTAACGTAAGAGAAGCTTGTCCGAAGATTTGGATTTAGCGCCGCAGCTAGACTCCGCCCCTAGCAACGAGGGAGTGATCTTATTGGTCAGTGCGTGGCATCCTGACTACTGATTGGTCGTGCGTAGAACGCTGACGCTAAGCTTGAATGAACATTGCGGAGGTCGCTAGGAGCATACCTTCTATTGTCAAGCGGTGAATCCTGTCTCGCCTCCCCTTGATCATGATAGCGTCTGAAGGAAAACTTTGAAGGCGTTTTTCTCGAAACTCTGATTTCCTCAACCACTTGACATGCGCTAATAAAATCATTAACCCATTGAGGACGAGTCCCGAGTATACTCGGGCAGGTGTCTATGGGAAATGCGTGTTGTAGCAAAATCAGTCCGTCCTCAACGGGTTAATATCTCCGCAACCGAGTAATTTTATGAGTTGTGCTATATATGAAATTAAAGTAGACGAGTAAAGGAATAATGTCATGCCATTTTCAGAAAATTGTCTTCCCCCGACTTTCAGATCCTTTTGTTGTAGCGGGTCACATTTGATGAAATCTTACTCCCTCACACACCTTTCCTTGTGAGTTCTCCTTTCTTGAGTTCAAAATTCTCCTCCACGACTTCCCAAGCATCATCATCCACAGCCTCTCCGCTAGTCCGCAGCTGGAAGAGGTTAAACTCATTTCGGCTCAGGAGGCCATTGCCATCTAAGTCCACCATTTCAAAGATGTCATTGAGAGTGCTCCTGATGAGAAATGTAGTAAAAACCATGAGCAAAAGAGAACTTTGAAAGGAAACTTTAAATTTCATTATCATGTAGTAACTTGCTTTTGTTGGTTGACTCTCACTTTCATTTTGTTGCATCTTTATTGTACACCAGGTTAGGGCACACTGCTTGTTCAGCCCCTCACCCCATCATTCATGCTGTTGTTATTTCACTCTTTCCCTATTCTTTATCCCTCTGTTGTTCCTTATCTTATTTGATGTTGCCTCCCTATTCATCTGTATCCTTCACAGGTTGCCCCCCCCCCCCCCCCCAAATGATCCTTGGGATCATCACTCACCCACCTCTGCCTTTTGTCTGTCCACCTTTCTGCTTTAATCCCCCTCCCTTTACCTGTTGGGCTCCTTGCCCTGCTTGACTTCAAACCCATCCCTTAAATTGTTTTCTTTGTTCTGTGTCCATAGCCCTCCCCAGACTGTGCTTATTGGTGTAGTCCTTATATGTGAGTGCTTTCCCTGCCTGTTTGTCATTTTGCCTTTGACATAGATTCTGCTCGCATCAAAAGCTCAGACAGGCTCCTTTTGACTCCAAAGAAAATTTTTGTCAACTGAAATTTTCAATTCAGAACACATGGGAAACCAGATATTACACACAATTGTGGTCATATAGATCTGCTTTGAAGTCATTTTGTGCATTGACATTTTCTTGATTTGTATGGATACCTATTAAAGCCTAATTGTGCAGGAAATAGGGTAGATCATTATCATCATCAGGATAGTAATTTTCAAGAGAATACTACAAGTGTTACAAATCCTCATCATTACCAAGAAAACAGTTGTGGTAAGCATACATTAAAATGATAAGGAAGAGACATAATGATATTTTTCTGTAAGTTCAAAGGAATTGGGAATGAATGAAGTCTGATTTGGCCACTGAGGTGATTCTCCTGTCTTGTGTTATGGTAGAATTATGTGAATTCATGATGAGCCAAGGTGGTCTACTCCTGTAAGAATGACACTGTGAAAAGGAGCTGCAGTCACATAGTGAAACCCTGCAGACATGCTGCTTTTAAAGGTAATGAATATCAACCCAATATCCAGACAGTCATACACACAACTTTGACACTCCCTCCGTAATGTCTCCTTAGTGCCCAATCTTAAAGCACTGCATACTTACTTAAATTCCTTGGTCAGTGTGCACTCATCTTCACCCTTTGGTTCCACCAGCTTGACCTTCTCCTTGACTGATCTGGTTCTCACCTTGAGGTGACATCCTGTTGTCATGGGGATGAGTCGGTAATGGCCTGCCTGCAGCTCACACTGGATGCAGTACTTCTGTTTGTTTGCCAAATGAGAGAAGACTCTACAGTATAAGTACCATTTTGATGAAATAAAACCAGTTTAGTACTCTATTAGAATACATGCATGACATTAGTTTTCTTTTTTACTTTAACCCTAAAGGAGCCGGGCTTTTTTGGCTATGCTCAGGCCGGGGGGGGATGGATTCCGCCCCCCCGAGATCTCGGCCATCGGTGGCGCGATCGCGATGAAATTTTGCATGCGTGAGACCTGCGTCATAATCTACAAGATTGTGTCATAAGATTTTTTGAAACGATCAATTTCTAATTCTAATTAATTAATTATGCAAATTAAGCTCAAGATCATATTTTAGCCTAATTAAAAGCATTGAGAGGCAAAATGACAAACATGCATGTTTGTCATTTTGCCTCTGACGAAGATTCTGCTAGGATCGAAAGCTCAGGCCCCTTTTGACTCCATTTTACTCCATTGGCTCGCCCTTATTGGATAAGCAGTTTTCAGCAGCTTTTTTTGCTACATTAAAAGCATTGAGAGTCTAATTTTTGGTCTGTAAATCTGTTGCAGCATATTCAACAATTGTACATCACAAAAACTTCCAAAATTCATTTCAATTCTTATGTATTTTATTGTTTTCAGAATTTCTTATGTATTTCTTTGTTTTTTCTTTGTTTTTTCATTGGAAATTGTCACTGACCACTTTTCTACCATAATTAGCACAAAACTAATCAATGAAAGTGATTAATTGTAAAAATAATCAGGTTTTTATGACTTTCACGACAGAGCACTGTTTTCCATAGGAAATGTACACAAAATCACAAAATTGTGCCCGTTTTGGGGCGACATTCCGTTACAAAAATGGGCGTGGCTTCGCAAAAGTACGCGCGGACGTCGCAAATTTGGTCTCAAAAGTTGCGCGAGACTTGAACAAACAAAGTCAAGAAGCCTCGCAACGAGGCCTTCTCGCGTAACAGAATTATAGCGCGAAACGTCGAGGGGGGGGGGCGGATTCCGCCCCCCCCCCGGCCCTTTTAGGGTTAAGGACAATAAATCAAAAGACTGAATGAACAAGTCTGTATCAGCATGTTTACACACACAAAAAAAAGTGTTAACTCGTACTTTATGGAATTCTCTTCATTAGCGGGATCTCCCTTTTATGCATTAATTTCAACTGGGACAACTGTAATAATGCCTAACTAATTCACGTTAACTATAACGTCATGACAAAGATTTCAGTAACTTTGATTCTTACACAAGCAAAAACTTTCAGCATAGTTTTAGTTTCTTTACATTCAACTTTTGCCATGTAAAAGAGACTAGTGCAAGCTCTATCGGGAAACAAGTGGGACAATGCAACTGCTTAGGTACTTTGAAGACAAGTAACAATGCAACTGAAATACATATAACACAGTGCTCCAAGAAGCAAACATAATCCATCTACATTGTATGTAATTCACCACAGAGCAAATCAGAGAAAAGGCTCCAATGGTTTCCAATCAGAGTTACTCTTCACTGACCTCTTTGTTTTTGACATTTGTGAAGGCCACTAGTTCTCCTAGGAGTCCATTGTCTCCTTGTCTCATGATGAAGACATTGATGTCTGTTTTCGGTTCCTGCTTTGAAGCTGGATGGGGACAATACAGAAAAACAGGTGTATTCTCTTGTTCTCAACATTGTGGAAAATTGTAGCAAAGACTCGAACAATATACCAGACTGTGTACACTTATACAAAGGCCTTTACGATTTTGATTACTTAAATAGAAACTTGCCTTAAATTGAAATCGTTAGAAACACAACAGAATTAATTTCTGTAGATGGTTATTTACTGGAATACAACAGTGAAGCATCAAAGCTGTGTAGAATGAATAATTTTTCTTTTCTTTTTTCCCGATATGCCAGACCTTCAGATGTTTCAAATTAGGAAACACCTGTTTTTATTTTTTTCTAATATCTTCGTAGAATTTTGGCACGGATATGTATTACTGAGTAACACTCCTTTTCTTAAAATATCAAACTCCACATGTGTACATCGTAATAGTGATTTCAATGTTTACAAGCACTTGTTTTAACTCTTCTGAGATGAAAATGGAAAAAAAAATAGATATCTCACCATTTATAACCCCCACTGTGATTGGTCTTACTGTTAACCACAGTTTGGTTGTCACGGCAACATCAATGATGTACTGGTGGGCAATGAGTTTCTGCTCATCATCAAAGTGGAAGCAACCTTTACTATGGGAGTGATACCAGTCCTTGAGGTTGGTGGGCTCTCGATGGGATGGCTGCTGCTTGCTGATTGGTGGAAAGGTCATGACCACGCCTATCTCTTCCTTCTTCTTTGCACTCTTAGAAGAAGTTGAGGATGATGAGGAAGAAGGGTCCCTTCTTTTGTCACTTCCTTTATCTTTATCTGAAAGATTGATAACATATACATGTGTATGTACAGTCCTGAACCATCTGTCTACTCAACAGAGCATGCCGTATTATGGCAGTCACAGGTATGTTATTGGTTTTGAATTTTACCAATACAGAAACTTTAAAGCCATTGTAAAGTCACACGAGCATAAAATCAGTGTTTATGTCTCCTACTGTACCAATGTAATCTCCCGTGTGCCTTAAATCATATCAGACCAGGTTGAAACATACAGACACTAGACTTATATACCAGTAACCAGTTGCAGCAAATGCCTGATCAAGTTCCTGATTATGGTACAATGTACATGTAACAGCAAATTCTCCAAACTTAAAGCTTTTTAATGACAATGTAATAAATAAATTGCACTCTGCTTCCAAATCATATCACAAAACAGACAAAAATGCTGGTAACGAGATCAATCCAGTTTGAAGAAAATGTAACGTGAAGTTGAAAGTAACAAAGTAGGTGAGAAGATAGACTTTAAAATCAACGATCATGTGAAAATATAATGCGTCAACAGAAAACGGTGACCCCACATTTGCTCCTGGGACAATTGCTCGGGCCTTATTTTCTCCAAGGACTTAGGGTTAGGGTTGTGATAGGGTTTTGGATATGTAGTTTAATGTGAGGACTACAATATTGTAGGATTAGGGTTAGGGTTATGTTTGTGGGTAGAATTTATGTTTGGCTTCGCATGCAGATATTTCAAGGGAGCAATTACTACAGGAGCAAATGTCATGGAACCATTGAAAACATCTACGTACTGTGGTCCCTAATTAATTCATTGGGAGAGGTAAGGAGACAAGCCCTCTTTCCACATCAAGCTAGGCCCATGCATAAACTGTGGCTGATATTGGCATGAACACATCACTCTACATGAAAGCCAATATGTGGGCATTGCACAAAACCATGGAGAGTTATTTTACCCCTTAATACCCACGGCAAGATGTATACACTCAGGGACATGAAATCGTTATACATAAAAAAAGCAGAGAAGAATGAGAATTTCGACAAATTCACCAGCGGAACAAACCTTTCATATTCATTTTCTTCTGCACAATGATCCTCTACAGAGCTCGCAAAACATTCAAATTACAATGGTTATGACCCTGTCAATGCTGAGAATTCAATTTAGGCAGTGCAGCCAACTTTGTTTTTGTTACACCATTTCAGTGAACATGTATGCTGAAACATTTATTCATTTTTTTTGTCTGATCACCCCTTCTCTTTTCTCTCACTGTCACACACACACAGACACATGACCACAAACACATACTACATATATGGATGCACATAAAGGGAAAGTATGGACTACACATAGAGAAAGTCACTCTCCATAATCACACTGAGTTAAGTTCCTGCATGAGTAGACACTGACAGTGCTTGAAATGACTTCCAGCACAATACAGCTTTAATTAGCGCCTAGTCCATAAAAACTATGTTGTACAAATGTTTGGACTATAATTAGCAACATTTATACAGGATTGGTTGAAAGTAAATGTCCTGGTAAGGAAATGAAATCCTTGTGATTATTTCTCAGCATTTTGTTATCATTTTTAAACATCAATGAGGTAAAACAGAAGTGTTTCGACCAAAATAAGTCCAAATAAAGCTGTTTGGGTTTCGATTAAAGGGTGTGTACAGTTCTGGTTGAGGTGAGGAGTTAGCTTTTAACGTTTTGCGAGATATTCAGAAACCACTCAATGAGATGTCAAAGAGCATGCAGTTTTAAGGGGTATCAAAAGTTTATTCGATGAAAATCGGTATTGAACTGGCTGAGATATCCAAAAACAAGGTGAAACAAAGAGATCCTAATAAAGTTGTGGCATGTCGCCTTTTATTATTAGCACTTTTTTGGATATCTCAGCCATTTGAAAACCAATTTTCATCAAAT
The DNA here is from genome assembly GCF_964275005.1 of Diadema setosum. Taxonomy (NCBI): domain Eukaryota; kingdom Metazoa; phylum Echinodermata; class Echinoidea; order Diadematoida; family Diadematidae; genus Diadema; species Diadema setosum. The sequence goes on along the minus strand of NC_092697.1, from coordinate 236,555 downwards.
AAACATTGAATCCTTCTTAAAATTACATGCTCTTTCATATTTCATAAGAGGCTTTTCATTATCTCACTTAGGAATGTTCAAAACATGAATTCCCACCTCAACCAGTACTGTGCAGTCCCTTTAAGCAGTGAAGGTAACATGTAGAAGGTTTGTTACTTTTTAATTTTCTTGCATTTCAGTGCTGTTCTGCTAAAGTGGTTGACGGTTAGCACTATAACATGCATGATAAGACCATGAAGTTTTGCATTTTAAAACATCATTAGACTTGTCCTTTGGGACAGTAAGGTAGTTAAACTATCAAACTTTTGTGTTTGAGCAAAACTTCTGAAACTTTAATGGTGACAGGTCACATGAGCATTTCATATGTGAATAACTAAAGTCTCCCTTGTCTATTTCTCCCATTTAAACCTTTGATGGACAACTTTTACGATAGCCTGAGCACCATCACAATCACAGCAGCAAAACTCCAAAGTGTTTCTCCACTTCAGTCCATTCACAGTAATGTAGCTGATACCTTTAGCACTTTTTGATGTAGCATCAGCAGTCCTCTGAGCCCTACGCTGCCTTCTCTCCCTCCGTTCCAACCTCTTCAGACTGCTCTCCTGGCATTTACTGGTTGTTGACATCACCAGCTTGCAGAACTACAAGGGTTTGGAAATCCATGGGACGTTATCAAACTACACTGCAGAAGCAAGATGTATAGGTGCAGTGTGCTCAAGTTATATAAAAACAAACCAATGAATGCATTCCTGCTGTGTTTGGAAACACAGGTGACAAGAGAGGAATTCATAAATTTCTCGGCCTTGCAATCCATACGGTCAACCTTGCTTTCCTCGAATCAGTCAGCAATGAAGAAAACGGTTCAACTAAAAATTTACAATTCTGGATACATTGAGCTTAGAGCTTATCCCTGTGATTTTCTGTATAACAAAGACATAACATCCCTTGATCATTATGGTTTGTTGAAATTTTTTGTTATTCTCAATTCCTGCCTGCAGGCTGCAGACATGAATATCTTTACTTTGGATACCTCACAATCTGCAACAAGTGAAGTATAGAGGCCTGACCAATCTCACCTCTTTGTAGTTCAGCTTTTTGTCTCCATCAATATCAGCTTCTGCTATCATGTCTTCCACTTCTTTTTCACTCATCTTATCTCCTCTCTGTTGGGTAACAAATGACAGTGGTATAGGGCAAGTGATTATGTGACAGCTACCTTGTATCACAGCATCATTAGTTCCATATCACCCATAATTCACTAGAATTGAAAGCATTGGATGTGAGCTGAGCAATGGACGGTAGAAAACAAGGGAAAACCTCCACGGCCTAGAACAGTTACAAATTTTTGGAGCTTACGATTGGTACACTAGTTTGAAATAACTTCAGACAGCTTTACCAAATTTGTTAGCTTATTTGTCCATGAAGTAGTAAAGGATTATTATACTACCAATGTCAGGAAAACCCTCAAGAAAACAATGACTGAGAGACAACTGAAAGTAAAGGACCATACCTGAGTTAGGACTTTGCTGAGTTCTTTTTGCGTGATATATCCATCCCCATTCACATCAATCTTCTGAAATGCATGAAGCAAATCATCCTCTGAAGTAGGTTTCAGCTCTTTGACGATAGTAAGCACATCATCAAAAGTAAGTTTATCTGCAGTAAGGGGACAGATAAAGTATACTAAATTAATGCACACAAATTTAAGCATCAACCTGTAGCATAAATTAAATCCAATTTTGCCTGGAATTTTTCGGTAGTTTCAACATGTTGACAAAACAGCAAAATGGTCTTTTATTCAGCCATACCATCCCTTCATTATGCCTTATTTTGTCTTACAAGTCACCTGATTTGTTGAGCAATACTGTTTAATCACTGGCTAAGGTACTGGCATTTTTCCCTTCTCTTTAATGCTGCTTGCATCTTTCCAACTTCTTACTAGCTGCCACAACCTGTTTTGCCCTCTTCACACATCACACTCCTTCAAATGAATTTATGGAAGTTTCTGTTCACAAAGTGAATCACTGTGATTGTTACTTGTCATAAATTGCACAACAAGGGACCCAGTAGGTATAGCGCTCACCTGTGTATGGCAAGTTCACCTTACACTCATTCTTGCAGACTTTCACCTACAAAGCTGAACATAGGAAACTTGGGGGGACTCCAGGGGGTCTGGTGTCCATTTGTATATTCTATCAAAACGGCAATAACACCTGACAAGTTTGTAAATAATTTGATCATGTATTTTTCAAAAAGAAGATCAAAATGTGAAAACTGGCTCCAAACTTGGTCTTGGCACCCAAGTGGTCCCCCATGTGGCAGCCATGGTACAAACATATCTACATAATGATAATACCTGCTAAGTTCGATGAACCCAGATCCATGGTAACAAACTTAGAACTACAGTCATCGTGGCACTTACTCACTTCCATCATTTTTGGTTCTCATGAAGATCTCTAAAGACTCCTCAATTCATTGTGCCCATGTGCACTTAAGATAAACAAAGATCTTATTACCCTAGGGTGCTACAAGTACTAGCCAAGTTTGGTGAAACTCCGTCATGGGTTTTCATGAAACTGAGAATGTAAAAAGTCTATGGATGTAGGATGATGAATGATTGCAAAAGATAACTTAAACATTTGGTTCGGGTGAGCTTTAAAGGTATTAGCCCACATTTGTAAACCTGCAGCAATTGGTCTCATAGTTAGCATGGAGTTTGTGTATGATTGCAGTAACACCTGTGCAAAATTTCGTTCCAATTAGTCCATTACTTTCATAAAAATAAATGAAAATGCACCGTAATCCGTATGCATGCGTATAACGCTCGCTAGCTCCGGTCCACGTACTTGTTACATGTACAATGTACGTAGCTATAGCCCGCGCTCGTAATTCGATTTTGGGTCGGGTTGACCCGGTTTGAAAATTGATTTTAAAACGATGATTTTCTCTCTTTTATCGAATGGTATAGACAAAGAGCGACAGGTGAGGTATGTTACTGTTATAACTTGTACTTGAAGTCATATTGGACCTGTTTTATGCAGTTTTGATTTTCGTGGGTTTGCAAATGTGGGCTAGTACCTTTAAACTGTCAAAAAAACAAACAACAGCACTGTTACATGTATAAGAAACAAGTTTTATGCATTGATCAGTATTTTTTTCAGTTTTTTCACTATTCACTTAGTACAACCCTGACTTAGTGCTTAGAAAATTTGCAAATAGGTGATATATTCTCCATACATAAGAGTTTAGAAAAAGATAACACTTAATACACTTTTGGGTTAATAAAATCACATAATAAAGTCATGACATCCTGCATGAGATTCAATGCAGAAAAGGACATTTTTACCTATACATTTGATAATCTACATAAAAAAACAAAGGTGCATTTTTCATGAGTAAACACACAATAAAAAATCATCCCCCCCCAAAAAAAAAAACACACACACACAAAAACAAAACAAAACAAAACAAACAAACAAACAAACAATGAAATAAAATAAAAATGAAAGGGGGATAAAAAACAACAAAAAACCACACACTTACTTGTGTCTTTGGTCCAGTACTTATCAATTGTCTGTTTGGAGGGATTTCTGCCTGCCTGCTGAAGAACTATCACGAGATAAAATAAAATGAAGTAAAAACGTACAGTCAGTATTACTCAACCTCTCCATGATTTGTACACATCAAATTTTGCTGGTGATGTACAAGGGATATGCAAATGGTGTGTGAGGGCATGGTAAAATGTAAAAAAAAAAAAATTTTTAAAATCCCATACTCATGATATTTGTACCATGGATACGCATTAATGCGTAGGGCCTATAACCATATGGCCATTTGATAGCAAGTTTGAAAAATTCCTCAGTATGCACTTAGTTTCATCAATGTATCATTATTAGGCGTTTTCACATCAGCCCGATAAAAATCCAAGCTCGAGAAATTTTTCGCGATTGCGAGTTAGCGCGCTATTTCATTTCTTATTCACATCAGCCTGAAGAGAATCAGCCCGAATTTTTGTCGAGCTAATTCGACAACTGAGTATGTGCAAACAGCATAAGTAATGTGTATGACCTCTCAAAAATTCCTCGTGATTTGTGTGCAGTTTGCCTCGATCGATCGGGTGACACACGCTAGGCATAATGGGATGCATCGCGCTAATTTCTCGAGTTGTTTTCACATTATCAAATAGCGCGCTACTATCCCGCTATTTCAGAAATTTCCCCGAGTTGGACTCGAGAAATTTTCTCGATCAGAACGATACAATTAGCGCGTTAATTTGTGTTCACATTATCAAATAGCGCGCTATTTTGCTATCGGGAAAATTTCCCAAGTCAGAAAATAGTGCGCTATTTCAAAACATCGGGCTGATGTGAAAACGCCTATTGTGAAAGATTTATTGTCATTTTGAATTAGTGCAGTATGAGGCTAACTCAATATGCCACATTCAAGAATGTGCAGACCATACTACCATTACTTGTCTCAACAAGTATGAATTAGACATAGTTTGCAGGTAATCACAACAAACTGGTGTAACGTCAACATCAGCTTTTCTAGTCACTACAGGCACAGAGAACTGGGCCTTCTGACCTCATTCCAGTGTTGAGTGCTAGGGGTGCCTTCTATACTTTACAAAGTTACTAAGATAATGATCAGCACAACAAATACTAGTGATGATAATGGCTGACTGAAAAGACCCTGCATGAGATATAAAATAGTGAGGTGACAGAGAGGTCAATGTAATCCTGTGTATTTCCCTACCTCTCTCAAGTCCATCTCTAGATGTGATGTCAGTAGCAGGGTCATTGAACACAGCCATGTAAGCTGCCTGACATTCTGCCTCTGCCTTGTCCTTCTCTGTCAAAGACAATGCCCCATTTCGCTTTGCCTGTGATGCCTTACCACCTGCACCTCCTGAATAAGGCTTCTGACTCATGCTGGACTCTCACTTAGTTCATTTGATGATTTACAATCTCCTAACAGACAGACAGACAAAGAAAATATCTTGTAGATCAAGGGGAATGAATACAGAAGACATGTGCATTAAGAAATAATCTGAAGTATGAATTCTTGTATTTGGTAATTTATGAATTGTTTTGTTTTATTTTCTCTTTTTCTTTTAGAGGAAACGTTAAATGCTTGACTAAGCTATGAGGTACATTATAATTCTCCCATATTTTTCAATTGTTTTTTCTTTTTACAAAGTATGATTTCAAATTATGAAAAAATAAAAATAAAATAAACAAGAGTCATTTCTGTGTACAAATTGCGAACTGAGATGCAGTAAGCCAACAGTGTGTAGAATCAAGAAATTGTTTTGAACAAGGTTTTTGTTTTTCTCTTTTGTCTACAATTTTCTTCAAGCTGTGTGGGCAAACAATTCTAACAAATTCAAAATCTCTACTAAATATCTCAAACAAGAACCTTAGCAGGCATGGCATTTGATGGCTTACAAATATGACAAACCTCTTGTCATAGTAAGATTACAAATTATTTCACATAGACTGCTAAAACATGTAGAAAATACAAGGCATATTGTAAACAAACATTGCATTTGGCTATAAATACATTCATCGAACACTTCACAATTCAGTGTGCGATCAGTTTCCCAAGATTGTGCAGATACACAGCGTGTGCAATGTATGTACTTAAGGTGTTTCTGAAGGATAATACAATGTACATGAGCCTGGTAATTATTGAACCCACTTTAATAAAGGGATGGTATAGTTTTGGTGAGACAGGGCTTCAGGTTTCCAACGTTTTTGTGAGATCATGAGAAACCTCATAATATGAGATACGAAAGAGCATTCAATTCTAAGAAAGAAGTCAAAGTTTATTCGATGAAAATTGGTTTTGAAATGTCTCAGATACAGTGTACATATATATCCACAAACAATGTGGTCCTACATGTAATGAAAGATGGGATTTACCTCCTATTTGGACCTATTTTTTTTTTTCATGTCTTGGTAACGGGCTGACCCTTGTAAGCGAGAGGAGCTGAGCACCCTCCACCCCCCTAGCTGTCTGTTTTCTCTGTTCTGTCTTCACCCTTTCCGCTACTCTTCTATCATCCCTCTTCTTCCACGATGTCCCTGCCGACTAGGCTAATAATAACCTAACATCCTAGGCTGATAAGACTGTAGGCTCCTGCCCCTGGGAAAGGCCGAGACTTCACTGGCGTCGGCAGGCAGGTCCTCAACCCGCCCGCTGACAGGAATGGCGTAACCCTGCATTTTGGTGTAGGCAGGAGTAGGCAGGAGACATCTTTTCGTAAAAACCTATCCCCTTTCTCCTTCTGTGATTACCTATTTGTAAATATAATAATAAATATAGTAAGATTTTTGTAAATAATTAGAAGTAGTTGGGTTTTATAATTGAATTTGAAGTGAACATTTAAATAAATACATATTTTGGAGTAAATTGCCCACCCAGCAGAGAGCTCCATAAACTTTTAAAAAAGAACAACATATTTGGACCACTTTGTTTTACAATATTTTGGGCTATCTTAACCATTTCCAAACTGATATTCATTAAATAAACTTTGAATTCCTCTTAAGATTGGATGCTCTTTAATATTTCATAAGTGATTCCTGATTATCTCACAGAAAGTTAAAATCTGAATTTCACATCTCAACTATAACTAAACCAATAAATAAAATTTCTGGCAAATTGTGAGATATTTTAAATTTCTATTGATAGAAAAACAGGGCCTAGGGTGTTGATGTATTGCCACTGCACTACTGGACACCCAACTATACAGTAGAGACCGGGTCCTCTCCTACGCTAGGATCGGTCTAGCACATCACTAACCCCGGCGCGGGGCGCAGCTGTCTGTCGCTGGTGCAGCAGTTAGCACATCACTTGTCCTGCAATGCAAGTTTTGCCCTCTAATCCTTGATCCTGAGGCTGAACTTGAACTTGAAGACGGATTCTTCTTCTTCTTCCTGTAGGTTACCTAGAGTAACTGCGTCAGTAAGCGGCCGTGCAGCCGTTCGCGGCAGGTACAACATACACGGTAATATACATGTACAGCTAAACACAGCATTGCACTGTTACATGCACACTACACATATACTAACACCAGGGGCGGATCCAGGGAGGACCACAACCGGCGCACGCCCCCCCTTTATTTTTTGTTGAAACAAAAGAAATAAAAAGAAAAAAATGGGGGGAGGGGTGCGTGCGCCCCCCCTTTATTTTTGTAAACACGCCCCCTCTTTACGAAATTCCTGGATCCGCCCCTGAACACACTAGCAATCAACAAAAACCAACCGATAAAATGGGCACGATCTCTGACGAAAGTGAAATTTTCTCACCTAAATGACAACATATCGCATCCAAAATGAAATTTTTGGTACTTCTTAACATAACAGTTAAGAAACAATGGTCCAAGAAACTGGATTTTTTTTTCGTTTTCTCGATGTTCATGGATTTTGAAAACATATCCTCACGTAAAATAGAATTTTCGCGAGCCGATGTGGGCCGCCATTTTTTTTCAGAAAGTGGATGTTACCATCGAAAAAAATGAGAAAAACACGAGAAAGACATCAACAACACCGCCAGAAGTGCGATCTTGTTTGCGGCCAATGCATGTGCGCACGCTATTTTCACGTGCTTTCGCAATGGGAATTGGGGCTTACGCAATGTTCGCGAGACATGTGAAGGCGTTCAGCTAAAGATCGCGGAGCATGCGCGTATTGCATAGGGATTGTACATCGTGCCGCAAGCAGAAATACTACGTCGCATATCGCCCTTATCGGCAAAAATTGTGCCGGGTTTTGCCATGGTAAATCATGAAAACTGCGTTGGTCAATGTTAAATTTCTTTCATGAAAACAATTGCGTTAATGAATAATCTTGTCTATGATATATGAAATGGTTGAAAATAATTTGCCTGATTTGTTTACAAGTTGGAAAAACTCTTAACAATGCTTAAACTGCTGCAAACGGGATATTTTACTCTATACACTTGGGTGACCCGCACCTCGTCATAGTTAATGTTTGCCCATATTTGAATCACATTTCGCCACTGAAATTCTTTGAAATCCAACTCACATACAGGAAAAATGCTGAAAATTCCAATGGAATCACAAGTTCACTGATCGATATTGAAAATTTGCAGCTATCGTCGTCAAACGCGAACGATGCGAAAAAGTTGCGCGCTAAGGAAGGGGCCCGCAACTCGTCACCCGCTCTCCCATAGACTTAGCACGTAAAAGACGTGTGCGGGTGACAGTGATGTTCCCATAGACATACACGTAAAAGATGCGTGTGGGTTACTTATAACACTTATTCCTATATAGCCCTATGAAATTTTCAGATTTTCGCAAAAAACTGTTCGGTTTTCACCACAATTTGCTTGATTGTGGTAGCCCTGCCAAGTTTCAAGCGTACAGAACACAGTCCCGGGCATACAATTTTGTTTAGTGAGCTCAAAACAATTTTAAGCGGGGTGACGGTATTCGGGCCCCTGACGAGGTGCGGGCACCTCACTATACTGTGGAGAACCTCCTGAGGAATGAGGCTGAGAGTATACTCGCACGCGAGCACACTTCATTTGTATGTGTTTGTCTTTTTCCCTTCTGACTGTTTCAAATTCTAATCTTCCGGACATTGCATTTACTAAGCTAAGCAGTCACTGCACTGTATGTTAATTGTTATGTAGCACTGAGCCACTGCATGTAGAGGTGTAGGCAATAGGGCCTACAGAGTTTGTGACACAAAGCATACACAAATGTTATAGAATGGGACTAAAGTATAGGTTCTGTGTCGTTCTTCATCGATATACAGCACTGGCAACTCAACTTTAGTGCGATGACACACATCATTAACACGTCATTTATAGTAAGTTTGCCTTTTAAATAAAGGTAAATACAGACGTTTAGCAATAACCGTGAATGGAACTACGTCATACTCACACATTTATAGAAATCTAAGACTTTGCTAGATGAAGATGTCCGTGAAGAGGTCACCTGGTAACTCCGACGCCTAAAAACCCTCCTTGTTGTTTTTGTTGTTTATTCGCTCGTTACAGATATACTCACGCTTACCTTCAAGTACCATGGGTACCATAATGTACTAGTACAGTGTACCTCGAAATTCTCGAGCTCGATGAATTGCTGTGCAATATGGTAGTGCAAGCATGTTGTATGCATGATTCCAGGGGCGTCGATAGGAGGGGGCGGGGGGGGGGGGGGGCAAACATATCCCCCAATAATTCCGGAAATGTGAAGATTTTCTTGCTCTTTGATAGATAACGGTCCAAATATTTCACTGAACGGTGCACCAGATTGCTGAATTTCAATTCTGATAACGCAAAATCTCTCTCGCAATGAGAGAGCCGGGGCCGGGGGGGGGGGGGGGGGGTAGCCCTCCTACACCCTCCCAAGTTGGGTCATTTTCCCATGGACTTAGTAGGCCCTTCCCTTTTACACTGACAAATTTCTGAATGTTTCATCAAAAGTGTGCACCAGATTTTTGGAATTGACAGTTTCCAAAGTTCGTCATCTACAAATGCAAAAGCTCTTGCGCATGCAGGGCCAAGGGGGGGGGGGGGGGGGGAGGCAAACATTTCATTTTGTCCCCCCCCCTCCCCATAATTCCCGAAATGCATTGTGCAACAATACATCGTTGAAATTCAATTCTGAAAATGCGAAATCTCCCTCGCAATTTGAAAACTTTGTATCAAATTTGAAAACTTTGTATCAAAGCCATTCCCCTTATATGTATCAAAGCCATTGGAAAACGTTGAGTGTATAACAAATAGTCACTGAGGCAGATGATGCAGTTTTTGGTACCCAGGGGTATAGATATATAAGAAATATACTCATAATATACAGTCAGCATCAACAGTTCCGGCTTGGTCTCCGCGAGTAGTAAGTCACATTTTATCACTGAGCATGGGACCTCGCCTTTGTCGCAAAAATAAGATTAACTTATATGTAAATTCGCCACTTAGTTGTGTTTTTTTTTTGTCTGTCCAATCTATTGTAATGATTTTTGATTTGCTCTTGATTATTTTTGAATTGTGCAAATCTGTTGTAAATTGTAATCTTTCTGATTTGTTTGAATAAAAACAAACTTATAAAAAAAAATATAGTAAAATATAGGAATCCACCATTTTGTTATTTTTTCAGCGCTGTGTATACCCTAATATGGTTTTTATACACCTACCCAAAATTGGGTAAAAAAAAAACAATTTTAGGTTCTTTATGCATAATTATATGGTTGAAAAGTTTGTTGCTACAATGATTTCAGCAATCCAGCAGCATCAATCTAACTATTGCATAACACACATTTCCGCCACTGATCTCAGTGTCACACACAGGCAGCAGTATACCACAATGTGCATTCCAATCCAGAGAAGTACCTCGAGCAAAGTTATGATCTCATTCTGAATTACTGTTTAAAATTGTAATAAGATATTTGCAAAGCATTAGAAAGTTTTGTAATCCAATTATGATGATGATGATGATAATAATAATAATAATGATAGTGATAATGATAATGATGATAATGATAATAATAATAATAATAATAATAATAATAATAATAATAATGATAATAATAATAATATTATTATTATCATTATTATTATTATTATTATTATTATTATTATTATTATTATTATTATTATTATTATTATTATTATTATTATTATTATCATTATTATTACCATCATCATCATCATCATCATCATCATTCAAATATTGCAATTACGGTAAAAACTCCACGAGGGCGGGATGGGATCGTTATGCATATATCAGCAGTGATCGTAGTAAATGAGTAAATGAGTATCAGTATATGATCGCAGTGCATAAAATACATCTTTCGAACACAAAATTACGCCATACAACGCGGTACCCCTGGGTATGACGATTCCCTGGGGTGCCATGTTGTAGTGTGTATAATGTGGGAGAGTTATCATAATATGCACGGGAGGGATCAATTTCCAATTGTACCACTTTGCAGAAAAATTGCACTTGTAACCAAATAAGGAACAAACACACGCAATCACGAGCACAAACAATCAAACAAATACAAAAGTGGGAGTGCGTATATATATATATATATATATATATATATATATATATATATATATATATATTAAATACTACTCGCCGCTTCGCCCAACTTGGGGCGTCCTTTTTTTCTCAAACCTTCCCTATCTCCTTCTCCGTCTTTCTCATTAGAATCTTTTTCGGTCGTTCCCACTTTCGTGTCCAATTTACTTTAAACTCGAGCACTTTTCTCAGGACTGACATCCTCATCCTAATTCCTCAACACAATCATGCCCACACCACCGCACTCCATTGACCATTCTTGCCAGCTGTTCCACAGATTCATTCAACCCAATCATCTCTATATCATGCCCTTAGTCCTCTTTCTATCCATTAGTTTCACACCCACACATCGCCGCTCCAACCATTGCTCTCAGACTTCCTCAAAAATTGTCATTATTCCGTACTCCATACAACATTGAAGATTTTACACAACTTCGATAAGCCCGTCCTTTCATTTTTGAGGAGACACCCTTATTATTAGAAGTACCTAGAGCAAAATGATCTCATTCTGAATTACTGTTTAGAATTTTTTTTATTTTATTATATCATTATTGTTATTGTTATTATTATTATTATTAATATTATTATTATTATTATTATTATTATTATTATTATTATCATTATTATTACTACTACTACTACTACTACTACTATCATTATTATCATATCATCATCGTCATTATCATTATTATCATTATTTTGCTTGTCAACCATGGGAGTTAAGTGGCAGCAACTAAATAAATGTGAAGACATTTTTTTTTTTTTTTTTTTTTTTGGGGGGGGGACTTATCAGCCGATTTTGGTAGACAAGTGCAAGCAAAATGCCCCCCCCCCCCCGTCTCCATCATGAAAACGGATGGACGTCCCTGTTCTCATAAAGTCGGCCTACTCACAATGAGTAGCGCCGCCCCTGCTCATCAGGCATTCCTCTTCCCTCCAAACACACCTTGCCATGAGAGAGCTCCATCAACACAGCAACTCCCTTCTCTCCACTCGCCTTCATAATTTCCACACTCTAGGGGGACCATGCTATTTTTTCTGCTTTCATTTTCCTCTTTGTATTATTTTCTTCCTCATTAACCGTCTCCATTTATCCTTTCAACATAGCTAAATCCAGCCTCTTATCTCTTTCATTCTCCTTATTCATAATTCTATCCATACCTCTCTCCAAACCTTCCCTCAGAGTGTGTGTGTGTGTGTGTGTGTGTGTGTGTATGTATATATATATATATATATATGTATATATATATATATATATATATATATATATATATATATATGTATATATCTATATATAGCTATATATATTGCACAGATGTTAATAGATTGGCTCCACGAAGACAAAGGAAGGGGTCAACTTCACAATTATTGCGTCCAATTTCCACTGCTTAACGTTTGGTGAGCATTATTACGTGGTACATCCCATATGATTGTATAGCAAAAAACAGTATATTCCATCCTATTGTCACCTCCGTGTCTTTCTGTCTGTCTGTATGTATGTCTCTGTGTTTGTCTCTCATAAATTCTCTGTACTAAACATTTATAGTTATAATCACAAAATTCATGTAACGTAATTACAGTATACAGCAAACAGACAGCTATGATTTCATTTGATGAATTTTGACGCAAGCCATTTAATTGCCGCGCGCAATACACGCATTTTTTTTCACAGTGTACAACATACGGTCTCTACTGCGTTGCGCTCATTTTTCAAAACATACATAAACTTTAAAATAGGAATGTGGAAGTTCATCGTTTCTATACTACACTACATATCGCGTTGTGAAACCTTACCTGAACGGTTACTTTAGTGTGTGTGTAAACGGGGTGTGGGTAGCACAAAAATCAAGGTGACATAATTATCGAGTTATCATTTTGATTGAATATTTCAGATCTAATGAAAACACTTTGGAAACCATTTCAGTGCAGATCAAATTGATTTCCACATACCACTTTGTTTCAAAGTGATAATAGCATACTTGAAATAAAGTAAGCAAGAACATCCTACTTCTGAAAAATCAAAAGGAAATCGTTCTCTTTTAAGTATTTGCTGATGAAACAACTAAACATTTTTGGCTAATTTGTGAGCACTTGAAGTGATTACAAAGGAGTAAAATCTGTTCTACGATAGTTAAAAACAAAAGAGATGAAAGACCAGTAACAGTTCCAAGATTTTTTTTTTTGTAACCAATATAGAGTATACAATGTACAAATATCGTAAGTAGTAATATCTCCGTTTCGTCACATATACATGCCAGTAAACATTGGCAGACTCATCAATGGATATTTCTTCTTGCTGGGTGCTGTAAAAATGACAATCCGGACCACTGAGGAATACAACACTCGAGCAGGATTCGGTCTTTCTAGAGTCATGTTGCAGTCTCTTTTTACTTTGTCTGAACGTTTAAATCGTCGTCGCAGACGTCTTCATGTCTTCCTCGAAGGTAGCGACATGTTTTTAATCTGCTGAACTCTTCTTCCAGATTGATTTGAGGACGAAGAGACTCAGAGTGGTCCTCTAAGCAGAGGTCACTTAGTCGCCATGCGTCTTTGCGGACACGACCACCTCGCTTTGCGAAGTTCCAGGCGACGACGTCGCTGTATGGCCCACTTTTGTTGACACAGCTCGCAGGGTATGCGCCTGTCGTGGAAGATGTATCTACTTTGGCAATTAATGGATTTAAGGAGGAGTTTGTAAAGTAATTGCCCGACGTCGAGGAATTTTGTGGCATCGTCCGGTGCGGAATATCAAAGGGCCGCTTCGTAAAAGTGCGGTGACTGAGGGTTGGACTATTCAGAGGGGATGTGGGGGCGCTGTCAGTTTCTGACTCTGCAGATATCTTCTTACGTCGCTGTTGTTCCGGACTGTTGCTCGCTGATTTGCTCTGATACGGTCTTCTAAGGACCTGAGAGATTCCGGAAGACATTTGAGGTGTTGAAAGAGGAGAGAGTCGACGTGTGTGGACTTTTGGACTGAGGAAAGGTGACTCAGGAGTAGATGTTGATTTCTGCTTCACTCTAGTCCCATCCTTGCGAGAAAATCTCTCAGCTTTGTGTGTTGCACTACCAGTCTGCCTTTCATGATAATCATTTTGAAGCCACTTCGAATGTTTGCAGATGAGATGAGAGTCAGAACGGACGGACATCACATCGTCTTGGGTGTTACACTCGGATGATTCACTTTTCGTGACTCTACGTCTTCTTGGTTGAAGTGATTTGAGTGATCCTACCTCGCTGAGTGAAGTCCAACTCCTGCCCCACTCGTCATCATCAGACGCAGAATTATTACTCGTTAAGCTGGATTCATCCTCTGAGCAGCTCACACTGTGGTTTCGTATGCGTGAGCTTACCCGTGCGTCAGTGCCACACTCTGACTGTTTTAAAACCGTTATGATCGGTAACTTCAGTTTCTCTTGAGAAAAGTCCTCGTCCTCGCCTTCTCTACTCATGTCATTGAGGCTCTTCATGAATTCCTTCGAACATGGGACAAGGGTCGAGTATCCGCTAAAAGCAACCCTGTTACGTGGCGGTAAGCTAGCTGACCGCGCCCCTTCTTCCAAATCGTTGGAAGGAAAGAATCGTCTTGCACGAAGGACGGACGGACTCTCAGGTTGCATTGTAGTCGGAGTTGCCATTCTCTGAAAAAAAAAAAAAAACGGCTACAAAGTTGATGACGAGTTACTGGTTTGAAAGAGTCAGGAAGTTGATTATTAAGCGGCACACAGGATATCTGTTTTTAATGTATTTATATCTGACATTGAATATTCTCCTGGCTTTACATCCAATATCTCATCTTTCCAAGGTGGTCATGAAGTAATTCATTGCTTCAGCTGTCTTAACGGTTCCTCCAGTAGTTCTAGTCATGAAACTGTTTCCGATGCACCACCTGCAGGAAAATAATAGAAAAAAAAATGTAATTTTAAACTTTTATCGAAGATAAAGGTAATACCATTCTGTTCGGAAAAAAAAGGGTCAACTTATACAGTGTAGGCCTATCACCAGATCATCGCAACAGCCTCCTCTAAAATGAACTTTGTGATCACAAAGATCTCTTATCGTCTATTTAAAATTTACCCTGAATAAAGATGCAAAAGACATGGAAAATAAACAGATTAAAGGGTGTGTACAGTTCTGGTCGAGGTGAGGATTTAGCTTTTAACGTTTTGCGAGATATTCAGAAACCACTCTATGAGATGTCAAAGAGCATGCAGTTCTAAGGGGTATCAAAAGTCTATTCGATGAAAATCGGTTTTGAAATGGCTGAGATATCCAAAAACAAGGTGAAACAAAGAGATCCTAATAAAGTTGTGGCATGTCGCCTTTTATTATTAGCACTTTTTTGGATATCTCAGCCATTTGAAAACCAATTTTCATCAAATAAACGTTGAATCCTTCTTAAAATTACATGTACATGCTCTTTCATATTTAATAAGAGGCTTTTCATTTTCTCACTTAGGAATGTTCAAAACATGAATCCCCACCTCAACCAGTACTGTACAGTCCCTTAACATATTTGTATTATCGCACTATATATACACGGAATTTTAGGATTCCATTACAGCAGATTTCTAGGAATCATGAAGAATATATGGCAGAGAAAACGATACTGTGAAACGGGTGGTGCACTGTGAAATATCTATCAGATGAACGCACACAGAAAATGAATGATAAAAAAAAAAAGAATTCGAACAAAAGAAATGACAGTTTGCCTATATGGTTTAAAATACCACATCAACAGTTTATAAAAAGTAATGTTATTTAGTAAGCTTTTGTGATTACATGGCATAATTGCGATTTTCCTTATGACTCGACGATTTTTTTTTTTTAATCATGGCAAACTATATACGTGCACGCCATATAGGCCAAATGGCTAATCTTGAACACACATCCATGTATCATTGTAGTGGTTGAATGATATTATCTAAAGAATATCGGCTGTTATCATATCTTGATTGGGGACAAAGTTCGTTTAATCAGGAGTTCAATCAGGTGTAATTAACTTTGACGATAACAAAATCAATGATATAATGTACATTAATAGTGATGACACTTGGAAATGCATCATTATCTAAATGTTAAACCTAAAGACCGACAGACTCTGAAGGGACAGAGTTCAACATTGTGATAGTGGATATTTTATGACCAGAAATAATGTTAAAATGTGTGCTGGATACGTCTGTGCGTGTGATTTCATCCCATTTACGCCAGAATATTTCATGAAAAGAACGGTGTAATTACGCATGTAGCATCATCCTTGCTGCGATTTCCAAATATGCATATATTTCTTTTTACTCTTCTAAATTCCGAACCCTGCATCTCTTTTTTTTTGGTTAGATTTTTTTTAATGAAACGTCTAGTTCTTGAAGTATCTAGCTCTTGAAGTATCTTACACGAAGTTAATTATTGCATTCCGCTCAGTGGTTCAGAAAAATCTATACAGGTACGCAAGTCATTCTCAGTCGGCCTGTGGATATAGGTACGCAAGTCATTCTCAGTCGGCCTGTGGGTACAGGTACGCAAGTCTTTCTCAGTCGGCCTGTGGATAATGAATGCATCAATCCAAAGGCCATCTAAAATGAAAGTCATTATCGGGAATACATCACAGCCGACAAACCTGCAAGCTGAATGGAAAATACTTCTTTTGTTCTCTATACCGTGGTGTGTTCGCACTGAATAAACCCATGTAACAATCCTAAGCACTTAATTCACTGTATTACATATAGGGTCGATGTATTCTCAATACATGTATTGAGAAATTACTTGGACACATTGTATTTATTCCAAATGCATCACACACTAACATATTCTAACATACACGTTCACACGTAATTTGCCAATCGATGTACATCTGTAGGGTACTTCTTTGTGATGAACAAATTAGAGCGTGTTAGCTTTACCGACAGAGGTTGTTGCCACAAACATCGTGAACATGGTCCCTTTCAAGTGTCTTTCGGTTTGACTCTGCAAACAGGGTATTTTTTTTTTTGTATTTTTGTATTTTTTTAGGTAAGCGTTGAAACGAAGGGACTTAATCTAAATTTCATCCGAGCGATTTGACAAGAACTGCGGGCAAGAACTACATTGTAGGAAAACACTTACACCATTTGAACCATAAAGGGTTAACACATAAGAATGATAATGAAGATGAAGTTTCTGTGGTTTTTATCATTATGTTTTTAGGAAACACTTTGGCAAGCCTAGAAATCATATCATACTAGTATTTATTACGGCAAAGGTAGTGACGATATGAGAAATAATGACGATTACAACTATCACTATAGGCGATAGGGACGAACTAGTAATAATGCTGACACAATACGGTCGTATCGGAAGTACAGAGAAACTTTATCCATGTATGAGAAACATGCACTACATAATGTACATTACTGTAAACAAGTGTAAGTATGTAAGGAAGATGCAAAAAAAAAAAACGATCTTATGGCGCAATGTTCTTTTCAAAGTGAAATGCAGCAAAATGTATCTACGGTTGTACGTTGACGATTCATCAACCGCTTGCCTTAAAGTGAGCGTACAATGTACATGTAAGCTGAAAAGTGACGAGATATTTTTTGGCTGTACAATTGGTTGGGTTGGTTGGGGAAATGGCATTTCACCAGCGGGAAAACAAAAAACAAAAACAGAACAATTAATAAGCATCTTTGATTTTTTGTACAAGTTTAAATGAAGGTCTGTTTTCATTAATTCAGCGCCGTGGCACTAAAGATGGAGTTCCTCCTTATAAATCTAGTGAACTTTTCACGAATAGTAATGGTAAAAGAAGGAGAATTAGAGAGAGGGGGTGATGGGGAAGGGGATATAAATACTCTCGAATCGCGATCATCATCATTGATGCTGCCTCGATAGAGGCCTTCGAGAGAGGTCTTCAACTCAGCATCACATGTACATGTAATCTGAGGGATTACTTATGACTTGTATATTATGTGCACATCAACAGACATGCACCGCCACTATTCACCTTAAACCTCAGTATTTATGTACATCGTAACTTCTGGATCCTGGGGGTATCCTCGTCGAAGTAGAAGTGAAATAAAGAGAGAAAAATACAGAAATACTAGGGAGATCGCGAGCAATAGGCGCATGGGACACATCGACATCTCTACACTTGTAAGTCCACGAGGGAATGGCATGAACAGTCAACGATTCTGCATCAGAAATCTTACCTTGGATATTCCTTTTCCGAGAAGAACTGACAGGTGGTACATCCTGAAAGTCAGAAAGAACATCTCTGTGTGATGTTTATATTATAATCCTATCAAGAAAGAAGGTTTACTGGTACGTGAGCCAAGCACACCGTCAATCGCAGAATAATATTATTTTCTGCTACCTCTCGTGATCACAAAGTTTATGAATGTTGCCATTCTGCGTTCTTATCAATACTCATGACCCTTGATCAGAATATGGTCAGCAACGAGTCACTTGATAGCACGTCACTAAAATGATGCAAAACTTCAAGGTCTCCAAACGATCTGACGTGCATGCGTTAGCTGAACACAGTATTATTGTCACACTCTATCCGTGGAAGGACGTAGTTGTACTACTAGTCACTTCGATCCTTGGCTGCCTCATGTACCTGTACTCTGTACTCCTGCCAACGCGGAGTCGGCTTTCGTCTCTTCAGTCAAAGGAAGCCACAGACAATAGGTACGGTTGCATCGATCGTCCAACACCCGCGGCCTGCCATAAATAAAGCATCAACAAAACCCAGAAGAGGGATGGGGCGACTGGGTCTTGTTATTGTTGTTGTTGTTTTGGCAGGGTTATTTTTTTCCCGTCAAACTCCATTGGCTTAATATGATTTACTCTTGATAAGATACCATTGCCAGGTATAGTCTGAGAAGGTATAGAGACATGAATGCAACATGCTATAAGTAAAGCAAGTTCGCTCCATTTCATTACGTGGTAACTGTCAGTGGAACAAAGATTCGGCTTCAGGAAAGTATTGTTATGAATACATTACGTGACAGGAGATAAACCTGTAACAAAGAGGGGAGGGACGGGGGTGGTACACCTCTCCTTCAACTCATAAAGGACAGCCCCCTCATAGCATAATCGACATTATCAGGGCTTTCACCGTTAAGAGATTTACGTAAGTTTGCACGCGTTGGGCTAGATGTCTTTATCTATGTCGTCACAGAAGATGGAATGACAAAAGATGACTTCACAATAGAACCTTAACTAACAATGGAATCTCGGGAGGGTGAACAGCGGGTGACGCGACTTGTCTACGTTGGGTACGGTGTATTGCGTAAGCGAGTATTACATGTGCCAATACGTCAATGGTGTTTGGTGATGGTCCAAGAATCGGAGTAGGCTACTGCTTTAGCTAACAAGTTTATAACGGTTATTCAATACAAAATGGCACCTGTATATTCATCTTCAACACAGCGTCACAGTGCATGTTTTGTTTTTTGTCAAAGGTTTTCTATATTATGCACTTTCGTCTCACTTTCACTTGCAATATTCAAGTTGGGCGATATGCTCATTATTATAAGAATGACGCATTTCTACAACGTACAAGATTTGTCACACTTGTTAAGAAATACAATCACCAAGTTTGAAATAAGTTTGCAAGACTTAAACGTTTTTCTTTGCTGAAAATCATAGCATAAAAATTACACACAGATCAGTGCTTATCGTATACATGCATGCATGAGTACAAACTGATGAAACAGATTTTGGTAAGCAGATTATCCATCCATACGGAAACTTGAATGAACAATGACAGATTGTCAGAAACCATTATATATATAATTTATATATATATATATAATATATATATATATATATATATATATATATATATATATATATATATATATATATAATTGGGCCTACTGAGAAAATATGAAACTTTGACGTAGGTATAGGTGTTGTCTTCAAGCATCTTTGAAAAAAAAAGGGCGAGAATGTGATTTAGAGGATTTGAAAAGTTGCTGAGTTTTCTTTTTGCCGACATTTGATAATGTTGACGATATATATGTCAGGAGATAAAAGGAATATATAATATCATATAACTGCAACATCTGTTGGTGCACTCTCTCTTTGAAATGTCTTGCACTAAATTGAAAATGATATCCCTATTCTTTATATCTCAACGGATTTATAACCATTTCATTTGAATCCAATTTGTCTTTAAATCCATGAGATATCAAGACAGGAGTATAGATCCCATAGGTTTGCATCCAATCCAGGTAAAAATCAATGTCGAAAAATCTGTCTGAGACTAATTTGAAGAAAAAAGAATCCATTATAAACAATGACAATCAGTGACAACCAGCTATTGAAACATGTAAAAGACATAGAGAACAGATACGCATTCACTTTTTTGATTCAAGACTGCTACTGCTGTTAGAACATTACTATTGTAACAATATAGATGGAAATACATAATACCAGCTACTGCCTTATTTATCCGGAGGGAGATATTTTGAAATACGCTTCACGAGAAAGATGCTGTTTTCACATTAATCTTTTCCAAATTCAGTGTTACAGTATGTTTTGTTGCTTCCAATGTATAATGATATCATTATGACCACTGTGTTACAGCTCGTTTTGTTACTTCCATTATGACTATACAGTGTTACAGCATGTTCTGTTACTTCAAATGTATCATGTCATTTTGACTACGGTCAACAGTACGTTTTGTTATAATATACTTTTACTTTAAAATAGTTATGACCTACTTCCTCATTATAGTCTCGTCGGTAAAAGCCCTGGTCTTCCAGCTCGTATAGGACCATACCATCATTATTATCGTACTCCATATATAATTATAGAGTACTGCCAGATTACTAGAGGGAAGTTTACCCCATATTATGAGGATTAAGTGAATGCAGAAAGAGTATAGAAGACATCACGAAAGTTTGGGGATAAAGTCGTGCGAACTCTCCATTTAAAAGACGGTACAGTGGATATTAACATGTTCCACAGAATGGATACATCTGGTAAGATTCGAACCTATGACGTTCTGCTAGGAAATATCAGACCGCTCATCACCGTGTTCATCACCTTGTTTAAGGCTACACCGGGCACGCAGGCAAACCCATGCTTTCTTGTTCGCATCACGACCAGAGAGCTTTATGATACAACAGCAACACCATATACTTTGGTATTGTAGTCGATAAAAAAGGACTGTATCTTTAATCCTCAATACAATTAATGTTGTGTCATGATATGCTTCACTAAATGAATCTAATCAAATGGGTTCCATTCACTGAAATCCGTCACAAACATGGCCGTTATGTGCAGGTTTTTGTTTTGTTTTTGTTTTTGTTTTTTTTCACCTGGGGCAAGGGAGCGCACGCAGCGACAGAGCCGCGAAAGGAGGATTGTGGGGCTGGGAGGGGATCCTTGCGGTAGATATATCACGTTCACCGTTCTTACTCAGTACAGGCGTTTTCACATCAGCCCGATGTCTCCAAATATCGCGCTATTTTCTGACTTGGGAAATTTTCCCGATAGCGAAATAGCGCGCTATTTGATAATGTGAACACAAATTAACGCGCTAATTGTATCGCTCTGATCGAGAAAATTTCTCGACTCCAACTCGGGAAATTTCTGAAATAGCGGGGTAGTAGCGCGCTATTTGATAATGTGAAAACAACTCGAGAAATTAGCGCGATGAATCCCATTATGCCTAGCGTGTGTGACCCGATCGATCGAGGCAAACTGCACACAAGTCATGAGGAATTTTTGAGAGGACACACACATTACTGGTGCTGTTTATACATACTCAGCTGTCGAATTAGCTATTTTAAAATTTTTAACTATTCGGGCTACCCCCTCTTCGGGCTGATGTGAATAAGAAATGAAATAGCGCTCTAATTCGCAATCGCGGAAAATATTTCGAGCTTGGATTTTTATCGGGCTGATGTGAAAACGCCTAGTATGTACTAGTTAACCGATAACAGCTAGACTTTTCACTCTTATGGCTTTCTGTCTGCATTTCAAAAGGAAAAATAAGGAGTATTCTGCGTCCATGCTGATTACTAATGGCATATCGTGCCTGCTTTTGTTTTTCTGTTAGGATTAGTTCACTCTAAAAACACAAATGTTAAATTAGCATTTAAAAGGGCCGAGTAGTGACAACATTTTGAAAGTGTTGGTTTTCCTGCTAGATTCAACATTTAAAATGTTATTTTAAAAGTTGGATGCAACACTTAAAAAAATGCTGTCACTCCTCGGCCCTTTTAAATGTTGATTCAACATTTGTGTTTTTAGAGTGTTGTTCTTATAGATCTCAATGTATGAAAGTGATGTATAAAGCCCTATCGTAGATGCTAAGTAGATCGTCATAAATAAACTTTAGTAGAACAACTCCAAATGATTGTGAAAATCTGTATACATAGATCACAATATTATAATTCAAAGGGACCCTAATTGCACTTACCTCTTTGTTGTCATCAATTTTCTGAGAGGAGCATCCCAGAGCGATGTAGCCAGTGAAAACAAGAAAGACCTGTTTTCCCTGTTTGATCGTGATACTTGAATTCCTAATTATCTGTGGTATAGAAGGTGGTTACTTGAAACATCTGGCTCTCTCAGAATGAAGATACTGGTCCATTTGCTTCTTGCCGATATAGTATTGCTTCTCACTATTTCCATCTTAGATTTTGTTTTCGAAGACTAATCCTCGTTGAACTGGCGTCCCAAGAAAACCGCCCACTTACAGTTTTCCGAAGCAACTTAGCGTGTTGACTGTGACTTATGTACACACATGTGGTCACTGCCAGCTCAGAGATTCTCAGGAAAAGACATTAGAAACACCACACACATAACAAATCAAAGCGACCTCTGCCATACAATAATGGAGCAATTTGCTCTCGGACTGCATCCATGAGGCAGCTATATCGCCTTTCGCATCTGAGCATCGAATGCATCACGCACAGGAAGAACGCCTATTATGCTGACGCGAGGAGCTAAGTTGATTCTCCATTGATGAGAGCTAGCCCACGCATTGAATCTCAGCAATCTTTCGGAGGAAGTGTTTGCAGACGAGGAAAACAAAAAACAAAACAACTGTTTGATGGCTGTCTCTCCGTCACGTGTTTGTCTTACATTCGCGCGAATGTTTGCTGTGGACAATGTAAAACGGACAGCAGCATTTTAAGTGTTCTGAGAAGAAGACTTTCGGGCATTGCCGCCAATATCATCTGCTCTGTCAATGTTTTCAGATTATTTGCACCTGTACTGATGTTTAGAAGGTTGCTTAGATCACCACTTTATCGAACTATTCGTCAATACAATTACATTATGTAGCATTTTCCTAAACATGTGCATGGTTCCATCGTCGTTTTCTTTCTATCAGCGATAGAGTCCTGAAAGCTGCGAAGACCGAGCAAAGTTGAGCAAACAAACAGAACAGCGACTCGGGGTCAAATCGCGTAAATAACTGTTATGAGATAATGGTCAGTGAGATGAATAGGCACACCCCTTTCTTAGAATGCATCGAAATACAGTCAACACGTAGATCCTCCCTCTATTGATCCCGACGCAGCTACTACAATATGAGTAAATCAGGGATGGAAGATTATGTTGAGTAATTATACCGTTTAGACAATGTCAAATGAACAATATCTGAAGTTAATCAAAACTGCGAAAGAAAGACCTGCATTTTAATCTTTATTCGGAAAGACGTGTTATTTTTGTCGGCAAGATATCTGAACACATGCTCTTCACTACGGGACTCTGCAATTCTAGCTTACTTAATGTTGACAACTTTGTGTTCAATTTAATCATTCCTTATTACATTTATGAGTGACCTTTGCCCTGCCACCTGCAAAGCCGTGGCTAAATCCACGGCGATGAGCTAGAAACTTCGATCCGATTGGCACAGTCATGACAATGTCTTATAAGTTTAGGCCGACTGCTCATTCAGTCGTACCAATGCTCTATACATGTGTGCAATCTATTGAAGACCGTATGTTACAAATATGTGCTTTTCCAATAAGACAAAAAAGAACCAAACAAAAATCAAAACAAAATTACTTTGAGACATTGTTAAACAAACGAAATGTCGAACTCAATATGCAAAGCGTCATGTTGAGATAGGACTGGACGGCAAAAAGCATTTCTGTACGCTTCATTCATTTTTTTATTTTCACTCGTGCTTCACTGAAATGTGAGAAAATATTTCACCTTTCCTTAATGGAATAAACACGCAGCGTATTAGTATTTATTCAAAGTAAAATCAATATGTAGCTTATAATTTCTGTACAAAGTCATGGGATCACTGTCTCTTTGCGACGACTGTATGCATGAGAACAGAATGGTTTTGTCGTGCTATATGTCTGTGGTCAAAGCGAAGGCGATTTATAGACTTTTTCCTAAAACAAAAGACAAACCAATTTTGCTTTTTGGCCATGTTGGATTGCATTGTCTCGTCTGTCATTCCTAATGTTTTATAGGTTAAGATCTAAACTCCATTTTTTTTAATAATATAGGTTTTCCCATCCATTTTCGCACTTTTGTCATTCAATTTCAAAGATTTATTATTCAATTTCGTCCCGAGAAGTAGGTGGAACGCAAATCCTAACTTCAATTTCGTCAAATGTCATTGTAATTCGTTTTTCGTCAAACATTTTCGAAGACATAGCATTCAAAATCGTCAGTTGTCATTCAAATTCGTCCCTCCCGCTGACGGATCGCAGAATGTGAAGATCAAATTCGTCTTTGTTCACACAATTTCATGAATTTTTCATTCAAATTAGTCAGATGTTGTCGATTTTTTATTTTGATGGTGAACCAACTTTAAGCCGACATATTTTTAGTTTCTCTCGTTAACTGTATCGTTACACATTATTCCCTAACCATTTGCTTTAACAATACACAAAAAACAAGACAACCAACGAAAATGATTGAAGGATAAACGACAGTCAAAAGTCATAACCCAGGACACTCTGACAGTGTCACATTTTGAACTTTAACTCGTAATGTTCAGGTTTTCGCATCATAGGCCTAATGCATGAAGCAAAGTTTAAATTTTATACCCTGGAAAGCAGCAAACATAATTATGTTATCCATTCTTTGACATTAAACAGGCGAAAATTCTACCCTTAAATTTTGTCTTTAATCATGTTTGCCTAGAAATTGTTTGTCAGTGTTTTCGTTTACGAGACGGTATACGTACACATGGTACATGTATGTTTGTTTCAGTGTGTACTCGGATTGCTTGTGTGTGTCTGTATCTGTGGTTCTGTGTGTGTGTGTGTGTGTGTTGGGGGGGGGGGCACTTAGGTGTATGTTAACTCCTGAATGTAAAATGTGAACGGTTACAGGAAAAAAAATACATGAATGACTGGAAAATCACACGGGGTAGAGATATGAGACAAACATGAATGAAAAATTAACGAAAATGATTGACAAAAGACGAAATCGATCCTGCTGATTTGAGTGCTGCGAGTGAGACTAACGAATTTGAACTGTAAATGACGAAAATAATTATGCCAAATGACTAAATTGAATGGACTTTATTTGCAAATGAACGACGAAAGACGAATTTGAAAGTAAGATTGGCCTGCTCTCGACATTCCGCGACGAAATTGAAGTAAAAATTTGTGAAATTGAATGAAAAACGTTTGAAAATGAATGGGAAAACCTATATATAACAATGTGCAACATCAAATATGATGATAAGTAAATTAACTTGCTCTAACGTGTCGTGATAACGGCTTAAAATTGATTGCGGTCTGTAGGCCAACATCAGGATCACTTTATAGACAAACCTATATCGCAACCGAGGAAGAAAAGAAATACGACGCTGACTGGCGGTCGTGGAGTACCTAGCTCGCCTCCGAAAAGAAAGCGACAAGGCGAAACAAATTGAAGTAACTCACACCTGAACCTGAATAATATCTTGCTTTTAAGGAAACGATTCTTTCAATACTGAGACAATCACTATGACGTGAAATTCAGAAATTCTTCTGGAATTCATGACAGAAAATGAGATTTTGTGTGAGACATGCGCTCGCAAACTGAATGAAAGGCTTGAGAAACAGGCCATGATGTTTGTTGCCTAATTTCAAATCTGGTTGTGCCGATACTCCTGTTTAGCTGGAAAACTTCTGAAACCTCACAACGTTTCCATGCATAGTATTTGTTTGGTTGTTTGTTTCAAAGAAACTTTTACTGTTCTGTTTGCTTTAATTTTACCTTTATATTTTGGGTATATTATACCACTAGAATAATACATTATATAATCAAGCATATTGTAAAGAATCCTATATAAGGACAGGTACGATTTTGCTTTGTTTTGTTTTGTTTTGTTTTTTGTATGCCATCATGGTACACTGTCTTCGATCCATGCGCTCCAGCAGGCCAAGGTTATTGTTAATGGACCTTGATTCATCGGAGAAATATAGTAGGGAAGAGACAAGAGAAGGAATTAATTAAGTGTCATGCACGTTAAAAGTGATTTTGACTGCACGAATGTTTAACTTCATAAAATAAGAGACAAGACCATGAAATTGTAGGTAAAAAAAAAAGAGAAGACCACGAGCATAAAGTCCTTTTTACATGAAACTTGTGGCGGGGAAAATATGATAGGGCCTATCATTTAAACCATGGCAAGTACCTTTGCTGAATCGGAGGACCCGAGCTCGAATCCAGTCGAGTTTTGATACGTTGTTATTGGACAAGGTGTTTTTACCCATAACACTTTGTCCCTCTCGACCCAGGGGTATAAATGAGTAGGCCTACCTGGCAATAGTATGTATAAGGTTATGATAATGGCATCCCCTCTGGTAGAGCAGTGGTAACACTGAAGAAGCTACCCTAGATAAGGAAGACCATACTATTATTATCGTAACCATTATTGTTATCATATATTATCATTATCATCATCATAATTAGTACTTTACTATAGTAGAAATCGTATAGTAGTAGTAATACTACTACTACTACTACTACTACTACTACTACTGCTACTACTACTACTACTATTACTACTACTACTACTACTACTACTACTACTACTACTACTACTACTACTACTACTACTTCTACTACTACTACTACTACAAACGTCTTTATTTCTTCTCTTCTCGACTGCATGTCTATGCGGTTTTTTGTTCTACTCCGATATAACCGACAGGACATTTCTGTTGTAAGAGTGTGAAATTGATCGAAAGATACACTGTATAGTCATTTGTTTTAAATTCAATTTTCCTCTTAGCTTTCCATAGAGTTTATATTCCATACATGCATGCCCCTTATCATTTCTTCTCACACTTAGCCTCCCATACATCTGTCACGTGAGCGACCTTTTTTTTTTTTTTTTTAAATTTACTCTGCTACTTTGACACGTAGGCATTCAAATCGAAACAAATCAAGTACAGTTGAATCAACGTTTTTTTTTAATAATCGAGCTTTGGTTGTTGGTACAAGGTTGGAGTTTTGATATGAAAATATCAAATACAAAATAAAGTACAAATAAACATGTAACTTTTGGTTTTGCTGCTCTGGGTTCCGGGTTCGGGTTCGCGTCCCCCACCCCCTCCCCCAGAAGTTGGTATAGCGCCGGCGTCGTGTCCGGTAGACCGCCGGTTGTCAGCAGGTGTGGCTCAGCAGTTGGTGTGGCTCACGTCAAATGATAAAAACAAAACAGGGAAGAAAAAAGGAGAAAAGGGAAAAACGAAGAGGGTGGGGGAAGAGACGCCTGTTCATGTAATGCTTCAATAAATTCACTTATGAGTCATCTAGCCCACCCCTTCATCAAAATACACTGGTGCCACCCCCGTTTTAAATTTTGCCTCTCTCTCTCTCTCTCTCTCTCTTCAATCTGGTGACCTTCCTCCAAACCAAATATGAATAACCCCCTCCCCCGTGGCCACGTGAATACTTAAAATTGTCCTTTTTCGGGAGAGTGCTTTTGTCATCTGAGAATATATCCTGTCTCCTTATGCTCAACAATCACCACCACACCCCATAGGAACCCAAGGGGGCCATCCTAAATATTGCCATGAACAGCTTATATTCCTCATCTATAAAGGTATCTACATGTATGAAATATGCCCTTTTCCCCTAAGAATGATCCTCACCAAGTTTGATTGTCTGGTTCTGAAGAAGATAAAAATGTGTTTTCCCCCTTGCCCCCCCCCCCCCCCCCCCCCGTCTCCAAGGGGGATACCCTAGGTATTCCCATAAACAAATTATATTCTTCAGCTATCAAGATATCCACGCAAAACATATCTTGAGTGTAAGGCCTTTTGGTCTGGAGCACATATTTCTACCTATTTCCCCTGGGGGGGGGGGGAGCTCCCCACAGGGGGTCACATGCCCAACACGAACAACCTTAGGACCCCCTAAGGATGATCCCCACCAAGTTTGATTGAAATTCGCCAACGGGTTCTGAAGAAGAAGATGAAAACATGTTGTCCCCCTCCCCCCCCCCCCTTGGCCCCCACCCCTCAAACTTTCACCCCATCTATAGGGTCCAAGGGGGCCATCTTGGGTCTTGCCATAAACAAACTACATTCTTCATAATCTACCTGTATACATACAACATATCTAGACTGTACTGCTTTTGGGTTTGGAGAAGAAGATTCTTAAAGTTTAAAGTTTACTCCACATGAACAACTTTGGGTCCTTACCCCACTAAGAATGATTCCCACCTAGTTTGGTTGAAATCTGCCCACCGGTTCTGGAAGAGAAGATGAAAATGTAAACAGTTTATGCACGACGCACGATGCACGACGCACGACGGACGACGGACGGCGGACGGCGGACGAAAGGCGATCGCAATAGCTCACTCGAGCCTTCGGCTCGGGTGAGCTAAAGAAGTGTCTTGCCTGTCTTTGCTGCAGGACCATACTCCTTGACCGTATAATAACTCTCAAGCCCATCCATGGGTTTTTAGTTCAGTTACCAAAATGTGCAGGCAAATCCATTTTTAACTGCACATTTTGGTAACGGTTGACCCCGTCAGGTATAGGTGCACTATCGGCACAGTTTGGTAACAAATTTCTTTTTACCAAAGTGTGCAGTTACCAAAATGTGCCGTAATAACTACGGCACATTTTGGTAAATGGCACACTTTGGTATTCCCATAATTTACCAAAATGTGCAATTTACCAAAATGTGTCGTAACACTGTCTTCGTCCTGTTTTCCACACAGTACAGTCAATGAGAGACCATACCAATATTTCGTCGTTGATGGAGTTGTAGGAATGCGAGCCTCGGGAGGCAGCAGTTAGTGGACTCGGGATGCGTGGGCGCTACCGGCCTATGAGGGCGCAAATTAAAGAAGAAAGAGACAAGAGTCCCGAATCGGGACTATACTCAGCTTGTGGAGTGCTGAGTGACGAGCTGATGATGATTTGGACACCAGAATGAGTGTTATCTCCATCAAGACCAGGCAATAGCTTCAGAGTGAAGTCTCTACATTCTGTCTTTGTCAATGTAATGTAAATCAATACCCCACTTTTTCAAGATATAAAGTTGTGTGTTTTACAAAAATTCAGTGACCATACTGCAGATACTATTCGATTGTGTTTATAGGAATTATTATACTTTGTAACATTTTCCTGTTGTGAATCAATAAAGCAGTCATGCGATCACGTTTCCCTGTTTGAAAATATGCAGCATCAAATCAAATCAACTCCAGTCGAAACAGTATATAGGCCTAGGGCCTTTATTGCTTTTGATTTGTGTGGTGTATATAAGCGTGTGTGTGTATAGTATGATGGTTTTTGTGTGTTGTGTGGTTATGATCTCTTTTGTGTTCCATTTTGGAATGAGCTCGCTATGTATGTGTAATTATGTATGCCACTTTAATCACGAAGATTTTCCATTTAATCGACAATTTAAATGAAATGAAATCACTTCAAATCATTTAATGTCTTTGAACAATTCAATTACAGTATTTTTATTTCGATTGCACTGTATGCTGCACGCAAGGGAGAAACAAACCAAGCTGCCAAGGGTATGTAATATATTAGTGAAACAATATTTGCTCCTACGACTTTTGCTTAGTGTTATTTTCTCCAAGGACTAGGGGAAAAGCTAGTCCAAACATAGGTTAGTCTGATAAAAAAAAAAGTAAAATCTTACGAGTTCAATATGAGGGTAAAAGGTTGACTGAAATCGGATGAAAAAGAAGGAAGTTATGACATTTTGAAGTTTTGCTAATTTCTGCAAAACTGTTCTTGTACAGCGGATATAAATATGTAAATGAGTAAGCTAACCATGTCATAACTTCACAATTTTCCACAGATCGTGTACAAAAAATGACGAAAATTCAATATTTCTGTCATTGAAGTCTGAAACATGATGTTATTCCTGGTTGAATGGTTTCAGAACAGTGATCAGTTTGAGCCTCATGCACTATTGCGTATGAATGGAAAACTTGAAATTCATACTAGTTGTACTGGCTAGTTGTGAGGGAATGAGCATGCTCACTTTGCCATTTGCATATTCATATTGACCGTTCAAGAACTATTTCCTTAAAAAAAAAATTAACGATACTTCAAAATGTCATAACTATATTTTTTTCACCCAAGTTTGATCAAAATTTTACCGTTGAACTCGTAATATTTAACTCAGTCTTATCAGACTAATATTTGGAACGGATTTTTATTTTTATTTTTTGCTTTGATTGTTTTAATGTTATGTATGATTTGTTTTAGAAAATCAATAAAAAAAAATAAAAAAAAATATTTGGACCGGATTTTCCCTTCAAAGTTAGGTTAGGCTGTGATAGGGTCTTAGGCTTAGCTTGATGGGAGGGTCAGGATTAGGCCGGATTATGTTTGCGGGTAGAATTTGAGATAGCAAACAGAACATAGGGCCTACAAAAGGTCGCTTGCTGCACCAGGGAGGTCCTCCCTGCTTGGACACAGTCAACGAGGTCAAACTGTATGAGATTCAAGCATATTAATACTAGGCCCTATACATTACGTCGTGTGAAATGTTGGTGTGTTGCCGCCGCCTACAGGGTACTCACTTTCCGGGTAGAACATAGAGAAAACAAGCATGCAGGACATTAAGATTAAGTTTTTAAAGGGCCCCTGAAATTCAAATGCAAGTTGATTTGTGTTGATTTATGATAGGCCTACCCTCAATTTCGGTGATATCAAACTAACAAAAGACATGGCAAGGGAACATGCAAGTGATGCTGAGTCGAGGGGAAGGTGCATTCCAATGCCTTTTGTTAAACATTTTAGTACTTTAGCAATGATTGACAGATGAGGTCATCTGAGGAATTGGTTTGGAAAGATTTTTTTTTTTTTTTTTTGTGGGCGTTCCCAAGTAATCTGAAGAAAAAATAGGAAAAAAATACTAATAAAAATATATGGAATGTTTCTAGATATTCTTTTCACCGCAAAAGTATTGTTGAGGGTATCATAAATCAACACAAATCAACATGCATTTGGATTTCAGGGCCCCTTTAATGTGTGGGTATATTTTTTGTGTCGTGCCCCCTTCTCGAGTGGTATAGATTTTTTTTTTTGTTATATCCTTTTTAAATCCAAAATGTCAAAATATCAAGACCATAACATGCAGGGGCGGATCCAGAAATTCCATAAAGCGGGGCGCCTTTACATGTTATGTTTCTTTTCATTTCTTTTGTTAAAAAAAAAGAGGGGGGATTGCGGCCGGTGCTCCCCTCCTGGATCCGCCTCTGATCTATTTATTTCCACATCCTGCAAATTATAGCGCAAGCAAGAAGCATGACCAAAGAGCACTTTTGTTAAATAGGGTACTCTTTGGTTGTGACGATCACGTCAACCTACGTCAGCGAAGAGAGCCAATGCTGGCTAGAGGGCGTAGTGTACAGTGATCAGTGGGCGAACCCACCGAACTCGAAGTATAGACTGCAATATGGTATCCGAGAGACCAGTGAGTAATGAGATCAATGAGTTACGCAGTGATCTATTATTTTATTTATTTATTATTATTATTATTATCATTTTTTTTTTTTTAAGAGAGATCAGTGATTCTACGGGTGAACCAGGGAACCTCTATGGGCAGCCAAAAGGGTCTAGATAATGTACTGTCAAGTAGCTGAAGAACAACGAAAAGAAACTAAAGTAAAAACAAATCCAAAAGCAAACAAAGGCTAATTTATGAAAAGTAGAACACACACACACACACACACACACACACACACACACACACACGCACACACACATCATATATACATTTAATGTACAAAGGTCGGAGCGACATAAGGAACTACTGTATTCACGAACAAACAAAGGACGTTTGATGGAATAGGACAAACTGACAATACAGCAAAGGCCGAAATGAAAAAAAAAAACATTAGCAAAAAAACAAGAAACAAAAACAAAACAAAACAAAACAAAAAACCGAATGTACTGACATGGCAAGAATAAAAGCATAGACTGGGACAAGTAAGATTATCAACGATGATGCATGATCCCAGCGAAACGAGCAAAGGACGATTAGAAGCAAACAAAACATAAAGAAGACAACAGAGGTATCTACTCAAATCTGTGAGTATGCTCTGATGGCACAGTACTTTGGCCGTGAATTCACATTAAGCCGCACCTCCGGAGTCATTACTCATCACTCACCCTATACTACTCCAGGGAGTCACTGTCAGACATCGGGAGGAATGCCCTGGAGACGTGCATCAATATATTTGCAGTTAAGGTACCATTATAATTATGTAGTTTCATCTTTGAAGTGCGCAATTTATGATGATCGAGTTCAAAATATCATGGATTATTGAACTGACTCTGAACTTAGAGTATGCTGTTTCCTTATGTGATGGGAAAGCTATTGTTTCAGTATTTCCTGCATTTCAGCAAGGGCAATTTTTTCTATGGAAAAGGGGTGTAATCAGAGCAAAAGTTTGAAGAACAATGTGGACATTATACTACTAAATGATTATTTTTTAACCTTCTCCTGCTCAACTCTTAAAAAAGATGTATGTAAAAAAAAGAAAAAAAGGTTGAAATAGCATCAGAAATTAAGCACCTATTGCTCTATAGAGCCTGAGATCGTGATTACGGTACATTTGTGTGTGTGTGTGTGTGTGTGTGTGTGTGTGTGTGTGTGTTACACTGTTTATGTATTCTATCTTTCGCTTGATCAGAGTATCATATTCTTTTTTTTTTATTTGAATTTATTAAATGTGCAACTGCCTGAATGGGAATCAGGCCCAGGATGCAAGAGGGCGCTCCTGCATTAGGCCTATGTGCTTTTTTTTTAATCGTCCTGTATTATTTCCCATGGACCGTTCATCATAGCCCTGTATCTTTTTTTTTTTTTTTTTGATTCCAGGATCTCAATATGTTTATTTTCTAAAATGTCTTTTTGTTTTTTTGTTCCAACATTCTTGAAAGATCTGCTGCTCCGACCTTCATCATTTTCTAAGCTCTCTGATCGATACCGTGATAGGCTGCAACAAAGGCTTCTTTTTACTATTAGGATGTGAACTTTGTTTATCAATCGACGTCACATTAATTTTGACACTTTTAGCTGTCCATAGCCCATACTTTTCGCAACCTCTCCGCTTTATCTGACACTACATGTATGTACACCGTGCGTATGGGATGTCGACGAACAGGGGATGGGGTAGTGTATGTGCATGCTCGTAGCACCGGTACCACCGGCAGCGGGAGACGCCAATTTCACGTCCATGTCCACTGTCCCGAGTGACTCGGATGCAGGGTGTGACATCATTTAGTGATCCGATTATTTTTCTTTTGTCTCTGTTTTTTTTTTTTCTTCATGGAGCATATTAGCTAAGCTCGCTCAATTCACGCACGACTGCCTTACTACCCTACCTCACCTTCATCCAGATGGTCCGACAGCATTTGGACAGTGTCCCACCCAATAGAATTGGTGGTCGGTCGTGCTCTCTGTGTTCTCGCTAGTTATACCAAGGAGGTATGAGAGAACTCCTTGGTTATACCAGTGCAGTAGTACAGACTACAGTTACGTGAGTTAGTAGTCATTAGCGTAACCGGGCCGCTGGCGTGAGAGAGCGACACTGCTGCACTGCTCTCGCTCTTGTTATCCACAGGCACAGACAAGTCTCCCGTAAACCACTAGCAGCCAGAGGGGTACGTATGGAACTCTACTGTCTCTAGCTCAAGAGGAAACCGATGACTAGTCAAGGCTTATAAACGAAGAAAAAGTGAGCAATAGTGTTTTGATGCTGTTTGTATCACTTTGTGTGAACTCGAGAGAAAGTGAAGGCCAGCTCTTTACGACGCTCCAGCCATGACAACTGTGTCGTGAGTTGTCGAGTTTGACGCGGACGTGGTCGACAGCATGCGGAATCCAATTCTTTCGTCTAGCAACAGTTTTGTCAGCTATGTTTATGGTGGTACGAGACATCACCCGAAAATTGTTCTCTCCAAAGTATCTGGTATGGACGAACATATTTTCAGGGGCTGGTCTTCTCATGCTTGGAGATGGAATCGAACAGTATAGGGAAATTTTGAAGGAGCGGAAAGCGAATAAAATCAAGACATGGAACTTCAAACGATCTGGTGAATTTTATAACTATTTTTATATTTCTTAAATCTTAGCAGCAATAAAACATTGTGTGACAGGTGGAAATATCAGTCCAATACTCACCAATAGTATATTTCACGTTAGTCTTTTTAGTGGCACTGATTTGTAATAATTGGGCATTTAGCAGTGCTCTTGGTGCATACTCGGCTCTGCCCTGCTTGCCACCCCTTGACAATTGTTGACATAAACGGAGGGAACTCTGATTATAACGAAGCCCTGTCTGGAGCTTCTGTTATATTAACGTTTTGTTAAATTACTGAACTACATTTTGCACCATGATTATATTATAATTTTAGGACATGAATTTTTACTTCATTGTCACAAAATTTCATTGTAACCATGTTCATTGTATTTAGAGTGAGTGGGGTCTCCCTGCCCTGTATGTAGTAGGCATATGAACAAATGAATGCACATCTACTGTACATGTATGTGTATTTCTCTACTTTGCCTAGTGTAATTTACAAGGATGTCCAACCAGCATTCTGTGATAACTAAGCATATAACTACAAATGAAGTTGAAGGGGCAGTACACTGCTATAGTTTTGGTTGGGATGGGGATTCAGGTTTTAAGTTTGTGAAATATCAAAATTCACTTACATGTGTATGAAATGTTAAAGAGCATACAATTCTATTTAAGATGAACTGAATGTTTATTTTATGAAGATTGCTTTTGAAATGGCTAAGAAAACTAAAAACGGTATCAACAAAGTGTTCCTAGTATAAAAGGTGGGCCTGTCATGTGTACATTGTACCCATCTCAACAACACCATCTCTATAATCAGTGAGTTTCATGGTCGACTACTGTATAATGACCGTGGGGATTAATGAAAATTGAAAATGAATATATTTACATTCTAAGTTTCTATTTCACTTTTCATCTGTTTTTGTTTTTGTTTGTTTAAAATTGTTTTATTTTGGTCAGTCATTACCCTCACCTATTTTCGTCCTTTCCTCACAGCTCACATGTTCACTTTAGGGGCAATGCTAGGTCCATTCAACCATTACTGGTATGTCTACCTGGACCGAATCCTGCCCGGAACCTTGGCCTCCACCGTTGTCAGAAAGATCGTTTTGGATGAGCTCATCGGTTCGCCGATTCTTATCACATTGTTTTTCTTAGGTATGATTCATATATCATGTACAATGCTCTTATTTTGTTTATACACTTGTAAATGTACTTGTGTTAAATGTTACAGTACCTCTGTTTGTGAAGTGTAAAGGAGATTCACATAATATATTTTTCTGATGAAAGCAATGAAATAAAAACTGTGATTTGAACTTTTTGCAAAATTCAGGAATGGAGTTGAAAGATGATTTTTTGAACATGACGACTTCAATGGAAATCTATGTAGTTGTACAAAGTCCCTTTTAATATTTTTACAAGGAATATTAGCAGTCTCAGCCAGGTGCAGCCTAGTTGTGTTTTCTTTCTTTAATCCAAAAATAAAAGAACATAATTTGTGTGTGTGTGTGTGAGAAGGTACAAACACTCTTGTGCGGCATTGGACCCATGTACATGAACACGTCAGTGTCTTGTACGTATTTTCTGCGGTACTTCCAATTAGGAAGCACTTCATTACTTCTGGATTATTATCTATCTGTAGGGCATTGACATAATCAATTTTTTTTGGCTATGGGCAATTCCACGGTAACTCGCTTTACAAATAATGGGTACATTTATGGGATAATGTGCCAATATCTTTGTAATTGGAAGGATCCACAAGTTACTTTTTTCATCATTGGTTAAGTAGACATACACCAACTAAATGAATCCAAAAAGAAAAATAAAGGACAAACATGTTGGGATTCTTGAATCATTTAATTTTGGTAACTCGCGTTACACAAAAAGGACATGGTCAATTCTATAAAGGCCTCTTTTTGGAAAGTCTCCTCATACTAGACAATCCTGATAAAAGTTTTCCTACCTTGAATTGATAGTGGGTTAGGACTCATGAATTAACACTATCAAAGTTGAGTAACAATGACCTGGTAAAATGTAGGGAGCCTTTTTATCGGTAACTCGCGTTACGGTAACTCGCGTTACATTATGTCCACTAACACAGGGTGACACAAATTGATGACATACAACTGTTCTGATGGCACTGAATCTTGTGTTGAATATTTTGAGAGATGCTTAGTACATAGTAAAATGAATAAATGTTAAACAAATATTTTACTAATCAACCCAATTGATAGAGAAGAATGTTTTTAAGACTAAAAAGAGCTTCACTCCTCAAAGAGACCCTGAATATGTTTCAATATATACCCAGATGATTTAGGTGTATAAGTACATAATTTTCAGAGTGTAAAAATGAAAGATGTTGAAATTCTTTTAAAAACAAAACATAAAAGTATCAAACCCTATTGACAAGTTTACAAAAAAGCCTGCAATCTTTCAAAAATTAAAATCCTGTCTTTTTGAAAACTCTAATTTCTTTGCAACTAACTGACAAATAGACCAGTTCGTAATTCCACTTTGCGCGTGAGCAGAAAAAGTTCATTTGTCCCAACAGGCATTTTGGTTTGTGAATTCACTGATATAAGCATCTGTGATGTGATGATTATTCATGTGATCCTTATCTAAATGATGCTTGCCAGCACATCCACCTGACAGCAAGAATGGTATTTTGCAATATAAAAGGAAATAAGCTGTTACTGCATTCAATACAAAACAATGAAATGGATGCTTGCTAAATTATAAACTGATGGGAGTATTCTGATCCCCTGATCGAAATGAAAGTTCATTCTTTTTTTGAACATGAATTCCATAAATTGTTATGTCAGGCAAGTTTTATGCATTATGCCACTTTGAAAAAGAGTGAAGTGCCGAACCAACTGAGAGAAAAGAAAGGTCATTTGTACCAATGTGTACATGAACTACAGTGTAATTACGAACTGGCTTATTACCCTACATCAACTTAAATAAGCACTCAATTGATCAGTGTTTTTGTAGTAGCCATGATTAAAAAAGTCATGGGAGTGCATACTCGAGCAGTATTCGAACTAAGACCTCCTGATCTCCGGACGGGCATCATCTCGCAACTAGACCACCGAACTTCCACCCGACTAGAAGTGTTGGTTCTAATCCTTATATCATGCAGCGGGTACTGCATAATTATTCAAATTCATGAAATTCTTTCGTTGAGATGTTATTATTGCAACTAATTGGCAAATTGCCCTACATCAACATAATAAAAACTGAATTGATCAGTGTTTTATTAGTAGCCATGATAAAAAATCATGGGCACACATGGGTACTTGAGCAGGCCGGATTCGAACCCACAACCTCCTGATCTCCGGACAGGCGTCATTTTCACTAGACCACCGAATACAATAGAACCAACACTTGCTGCTTTATAGGTCTACTGTAATAAAAATTCTGTAATACTAATGCAGGAATTTCAGAAGATAAATTTTAGGTTAACCTCGTTCACTGCTGGATGTACATGTACAGACTATGTACACATGCAGTAAGCCTGGCTAGACTCCTCAATGTGGCATGTGATCAGTGGCCTTGATGCTAGTATTATACAATCACAGTTTATTAGGCTACTCTCCTTTGTTTCAGTCCAGCATAGTATGTATAACACTAGATTTGATTGTTTTCACCATGATATAGCTCAATTAAGTGTTAAAATTTGCTTACGTTGGTGGAAACTTGTGTTTATAGTCGGTAACTCGCGTTACATACCGGTAACTCGCGTTACATGGTAACTCGCGTTACACTTTTCATTGACATTTTTTAATGTGATGACAGTGTTTATTCAAGTCAACATCCTGTGTACAGTATCAGGGTGTGATGAATTTAGAAAATTATGATTCCCAACAAATTACCTCCACTGCTTCCTTCAGAATGAAAAATATTTTTTGTTTCGGTAACTCGCGTTACATGGCTCAAGGGCTGAACTTTCAGGTGGTGATAAAGATTTTTTGAAGGTGGCATAGAAATTTTCTCATGGGAGACTGAAGTAGAACCAATTTGCTTCTTTAAAATGATTTAACTGAAGTGCTAGCAAGATTTTTCTTTTAAAAAAATGTATATCAAGTTAAGCATGCATTTTAGCAATTTGGATGACTGAAAAATTGTCTTGAACATTTGTAGCTGTTTCTCAGGAAATATTTGACCGATTGATATAATTCTTTGAGTTTCTTCAACTTCAATATATGGGTAATACATAATGAGTAATTCTTTTGCAATATAATAAACTTGAAATTTTAGTGCCATGTCCACATTCCCATGGAATTGCCCCTATAGTCATGTTGGGAAAGTGAAAAAGCATGCAATCCATCACTTGGAACATGGCCGTATGGTAGATGACAGAACTTGTACATGAGCTCTACAGAGAAAATATGTGCAATAAAAGTATGATTTGCAGATTCACTATGACCTGACTAATGTGCAAGGGACCAATGTGAGTAAGTCTTAAGACAAACCTTTATCTCTACGGCCACACAAACACAAGTGAAAACAAAACCTGTTTGCTCATTACTGTCTGTTGATACACCCTTATCACGTACAATGTAGGATTACAAAATTTTGGGTTACTGCAGTTCAGTGTACTGTAATTACAGACTGTGTATTCTTACACTAGTTTAGGGAAGCACATTTTGTCTTCAAAACATCAATTGGATGTAGAAGTTTTGAGGATATTTGACAATTAAACATGAATATTCTGTTTTTCAGTATCATTCAGTCATCTGATGTTTTTGTTGCTTTTGCATTCTTTAAATTTCTTAGATAAAGAAAAGAACTTTAATAAAGCTTTTTATACAACATAGTGTTTCAATTACATCTACATGTATATCAAAACAGGTAAAAAAAAAGAACAACAACAGCAAAAACTGACTAGTAAAACTCCCTATGGTTGATTTTCAGATCATTGGTATCTTCATGAAATCTTGTTTTTCAGGTCTTGGCACTCTAGATGGTAAGCCTCTGGACAAAAGTGTGGACCTAGTTAAGGACAAGTTTATCACAGTCTATATGGTAAGTCTACAGGATGAAGATCCACTCGGGACATTAAATGTCAGCCCACACCCACATGACAACATGATTGATATGTGACAGTTGCTATTATCCCCAGGCATACAATGTGCACTGCCCCGCTCACCCATCATAATTATGTGTCACTTAGGCAAAGCAAAAATGTCAGAGCATTCTGCAGTGTGCAGACAAGATGTGTCTGCAAAGGCCAGTTAGCAGTTGGGGTATTGTTGTAGACATGAATGCACCATGTTGGCCCTATCAATACAGTGACGGATCAAGGGGGAGTGCACTGGGTGTGTCCCCTTTATTTTTTGTTATGAACAAAAGAAATAAAAAAAAAAATGAGGGGAGGGATGTGTGTGCCCCCCCCCCCCCCTGTAGTTTGGTAAAGGTGCCCAATCTTTATGGAATTCCTGGATCCACCCCTGCTAATACATAATATAGTATATAAATAAAGATACGTGTATACAGTACTATAATATAATAGTATAATAATGTATACTAATATATGATACTATAATATAAAATATACAAATATTTGATATGATATAATATATCAATATATGATAATAATATTATAGTGTAATATAAATAAACATTCATTTGATGTAATCATCCAAACAGGGGCAATCAGATTTAATTGATGGAAATTCACCTATGAATGTATTCTTTTTCTCACACCCGGTTTCTGCTGCAGTGTCACAATTTTGTGTCCAGGCCAGCTCATCACACATTATTAAGAAAGTGTCAGTACTGTACACATACACTGCATACAAATGAACATGATAAGGGCCGCCACAACTTATCTCTTTGAGAGGGCTTCGCTGAGTGATTGAAGGTGGTAACTTTTTTTTTGAATTTTTTTACCCCAAGATATTATTTCAGCGCACTATCAGCCCATCACATATGAGTTTACAATCTGAGCAATAACTCCCAGGCTTTCAAGTACACATTATGTTGTAATCTGTCTGTCAAAAAAGAGCTGATTGCCTAGTACATTGGTCTGAAAGTTTTATTGTGGATTTAGGGCCAGTGACGAAGTGTGAACTTGCCCTCTACGGAAATATTGCTAGTACAATTAGTCCTGTGAAAAAAAACAAACCTTGAATCAATGACAATTTTATCATATATATGACTTCTTTATATTTGTATTCTGCTCTGCCTGCATATTTTTTCATCAGAACAGACCCCGCACAAATCTTCTTCATTTGGCATCTGATACACCTTTCCTGTGTGCATCATAAAAGCAGAAACATCACCTGACATTATTGCATTATGAATGAAGGGATTTTTAGTTCACTTGAGGTGTTGTCTGTCATCCGTTGTGCATAATAATGCGAAAGTTTTACATTTTCATGATTTGTAAAAAACCTTGTCACAGATTTTTCCCAAACTTGGCAGATGACATTCCTAGGGTGAGAAGATCTCAACTTTAAAAGGTGCAGTGTCCCCCCCCCCCCCCATTTGCCCCCAAATTTAAGGAATCTTCTTCTCTTGGTTATGAATGTTTTGTGAGATTTTTATTTCCACAAATTTTGTGAATTGGATGCTATATATACACAAGTTTAGGAACACAGTAAAATGTCTAACATTCCGACATGAATGTGATGTGCGAGCATACATTTCTCCATTCAGTACTATACTCCACAATCACAAAATTCACAAATTGTCGGGAAGTCCAGATCCCCCCCCCCCAAAAAAAAAAAAAAAATAGGCTTGCTAGTAATATGGTGTACGTCATACAGTATCAGAAGTGCATTGGTGACTATATAGTTCCCAGTTTGTTGAGGGCGGCTCCTAGGGTGCCTCACTTGGGGCACTGTTGAAGGACAAAATTGGGCTAATTTTCTCCCTGAAAAAGAATGATCATCCTTGTCACCAAACTTTTCAGGTATAACTAGGGTGCTACTGTTCAAGTGGGCACCGTGGTCTTCCCCAGGGTTTCCTCCCATGAGATCCTGGGATCCTGAGAGCCCCCAAATTAAAGAATCTCTCTTCTTAGACTGCAAGAATGCTTGCAAGTTGAATTTACTGTATAATACTCAGGTGGGCACTACACCCACTGGGTCTCTTGCTGTTTTGTTTGTTTGTCATGGCTGGCGGAACCGTGGGGGCTGTGGGGGCCCCCACACTTTTTGTGCACCATACAAAGGAATATATATGGTGTCATCACCCCCACACTTTTTTTTTTAAATCCCGGAAGTATAGTAGTTTGTGGCACTAAATAGAAATAGATAGAGATCTTGAAATGTGAGCACGGTAAGGTTATGTTTTCCATTGAAGACTTTTTTTATGCCTCCGCCACGAAGTGGTGCCGGAGGCATTATGTTTTCGGGTTGTCCGTCCGTCCGTCCGTCCGTCCGTCCGTCCTTCCGTCCGTCCGTCCGTCCTTCCGTCCGTCCGTCCGTCCTTCCGTCCGTCCGTAATGAATTTTGTGGACAAGGTAACTATCGAAACCTGTTGAGGTATCCTAATGAAACTTGGCATGTATGTGTATTAGGGGGTGAAGTTGTGCCTATCAACTTTTGGGTGCACATGCTCAAGGTCAAAGGTCAAAAGGTCAAGGTCAAATACATAAAATTTCACTATTTCCACCATATCTATTGAATGCCTGAAGATATTTTCTTGAAACTTAGTGTATACATGTATTACCCAATTAAGATTCTCTGGTGAAAGTTTGGATCATGCGGTCAAAGGTCAAAGGTCAAAAGGTCAGGGTCAAATACATAAAATTTCACTATTTCCACCATATCTATTGAATGCCTGAAGAGATTTTCTTGAAACTTAGTGTATACATGTATTACCCAATTAAGATTCTCTGGTGAAAGTTTTGGTCATGAGGTCAAAGGTCAAAAGGTCAGGGTCAAATACATAAAATTTCACTATTTCCACCATATCTATTGAATGCCTGAAGATATTTTCTTGAAACTTAGTGTATACATGTATTACCCAATTAAGATTCTCTGGTGAAAGTTTGGGTCATGAAGTCAAAGGTCAAAGGTCAAAAGGTCAAGTACAAATATTAAAACTTCTTTTTTTTCTCCGTACCTTGGAAAATTGTTCAAGGTATCTTCATGGAACATAGTATATACATGTACTGACTGGAAGTGATTATCTAGAGAATGTAGGGTTCATGGGGTCAAAGGTCAAGTGCAAGACTTCAAAATTTTACTATTACCCTCATATTTATGCAATGCCAGCAGGGTTATTTTTTTTACACTTGGTGTATGCGTGTGTAACGTAATAGAAATTCTCTGGAAAGTTTTTTTTTTCTTCTTTTTTTGCCTCAAAGGTCAAAAGGTCAAAGATCAAGTGAAAGTACTGAACTAACTTTTTCCTCCATATCTCGGAAGTGGCTCATGTTATCTTGAAACTTAGTACATATTATGCATGTTCTACCTGAAAGTAATTATCTTATGAATTTTAGGGTCAAGGGCCAGATGAAAATGGTAACAATTTACTATTCAATTCAGAAATTGCACTTTTTCTCCACACCTGTACCTTGAAAATTACTCAATGCCTAAATGTATGAATGGGTCAAAGTCAAGTTAAAGTCCTTAAATCCCTAGATACATGCTCTCCTATTCATCCAATTAAACCTAGGTCAAGGAAGGTGAACATTCAACACATTTGTGACAAACTTTTCATTTCAATATTTTGCCAATTTTGTGAAAATGTAATCACACATTGTCCACATGTACTATCTAGACCTATTGGGAAAATCATGCATTATGGCGGAGGCATACCAGTCGCCAAAGCGATATTTCTAGTTTTTTTTTTTTTTTGCTTGTCAGCTGAAGAAACCCGGAAATGGAAGGGGAGAGGTGAGTGGGCCCCCCACTTTGGAAAACGCTCTGCCGGCCCCGTTTGTTACCTTCAGTCCCAAAGATCTCAAAATGATAGTGCTACCGTGAATCATCATTTTTATGCCTCACTAAAAAGTATTGCTGGAGGTATTATGTTTTCAGGCTGTCTGTCTGTCCATCCATATCAATCAACTGTTTGTAGCACTTGGCATATAACTCGTATGCAAACATGAGTGGACAAAGTTGTGC
Source organism: Diadema setosum (assembly GCF_964275005.1). Lineage (NCBI taxonomy): Eukaryota > Metazoa > Echinodermata > Echinoidea > Diadematoida > Diadematidae > Diadema > Diadema setosum. The sequence continues at coordinate 192,949 of NC_092697.1, read as the reverse complement.
CTATCAACTTATAGGTACAAAAGCTCAAGGTGATGGTCAAATTCTTTAAATATTTAACTATTTTTCCCATACCCCTGCAATGCCTGAAGGTATATTCATGAAGCTTGGCTAATACATACCTGGTAAAGATTCTCAAGGGAATGTTTGGGAGTCAAAAGTCAAGTAACAATGCTGAAATTTAAAAAAAAGAAAAACTCTTTATATAATTAACTGTACATTTGTATGTACTGTATTTTGAAAACTCACATTTTTCCATAATTGATTGCCTTCCCCAAATTAATGTACTGAGCATTGTAAACCTAGATATTTTATGCATTTATTTGCTGCTACACACTGATGTATGTTATATTTTTCTTTATTTATCTCTAATTTGTATTTTTGATTTGTTTGTTATCTCAGATCTTTAATTTCACACATCACTTCTCTATTAAGAGAAGTGATATAACAATTGCCATCCTGAGGGAGTTACATTTTCCCAGAAAAGATTGTACCGAATGTTTTTTACCATTTTTTGAAGCATGCAGTGCTTTGGGAAAGTTTTGTCTCAAGTGAGCGATAATCCATTTTTGAACACTTGTACAGTTGATATTTTATTCTTTAGTTATTACATTGAGCTTTTCTTTTCTTTTTCTCTTTTTCTTGAATATGTACCATGCATCACTCACTTTACATGTACACAGGCAGATGTACTGTACTGGTCTGTGGTCCAGTATTTCAATTTTCGCTACCTCCCGCTGCGTTACCGAGTCATTTTTATCAACACTGTTGATGTTGGATGGTGTGCTCTTTTTTCCTTCCTTACGATGGGTACAGAAGAGCTAAGTAATTAAGATTGTATGTAAGACTTTCTGCTCCAAGATAATTTGCCTTTACTATCATTATGAATGCTTTGAATCATAGTACTATCACATATTAAAGATACCTAGTGGGTTGGAGGTGTGTATGATGGCTGGTGTACGTTGCTGATATGTATTTATTACCTTAAACCAAGATAATTACATGGGACCTGTGGAAAATAAACAGCATTTTGATTACTGCATGCTGTCAAAATGGCCTGATTAGCACATCTTACTTAACTCGATGGCTGCTTGTGGGTGTCAATATACTGAACTGCTAGTTTTAAGCTGTACAGTCATCATGTTGTACATTGTATCAAACTTGTTTGTTAGGCACTCTTTTTCCGTACAAAGGCATTACTATTATAAGGCTGCCTGTGTAATTCCTGCTATGTGAAAGTCGCCGCTATTCATATTGAGTATTTGAAAAACAGACAAAGGGCTGGTATAATTTGCCACACAATTTGTATGTGTTGACTGAAGTTCAATAGTTCAATTGAAAGCAAATTGTAAAAATTTTTATTTGTCTTTTATGAGTAATTTTGGCAGGGCTGCACACTACACATATTTTTTTTTTCTACTGGTCCAACCCGTTTGTCGGACCAGTACAGAAGGTACCCAGTCTTTCCATTTTTTACTGGTCCATTTCTGAAAAAGTTACTGGTCCGACAGTCGACGGTGATTTTTACTGGTCCTGGGCCCCGTTTTATCAAGATAAAGTTAGAGTTGATTGTGAAATCAACTTTAACTTTAACCAACTTAAAGGCAGAGCTATTTCACTTTAAATCAGCTGGAAGTTTCCATTTTACGAAGAGACTTAATAGTCGATTATAGTTATAGCTGATCACCATGACTTAATTATTGATTTAGTCAAAACAAAAAACACAGGACGTGGCTGGTTTCCGTTACTGTCTGCTTAAAAACAATACAATACATAAAGCAAAAGTACAAACAACAAAAACACGTATGTACTCCAGTACATAATTGTTTGCCACGGCCACGGAAGCGTAGTCTGCTAGTGCGACGCAGTATTATTAGTGCTACAGCAGCTGAATTAGAAGTATGTTTGCCACAGAACCGCAAAATATGCCGTTTTGCATTGTATTGAAGAAAGTAGGTCGATAGATCTAGCACATATCTCGAACTCAACGAAAATCTGCGTACGCGCGTACTGTAAAGATCCCGCACACTACGTAGGATCTCAGTAAATCTAACGTTAACGTTATAACAGTATTCATTGACATGTTTATAAACGTACAGTAACTGACTGTCTTAGGTGAAGGTCGTGTATGCATTGTTTCAAGTCTTGTGTGTTTACGTGTAGGATTGTGGAAACTTGTGAGAGTGTGGTGACTGCAGTAGCTTGTTTTTACCTCTACGGCACAGTCTACACGTCGAAATTCTAGACCTAGTAGACGCTCTAGTCTGCGGTATTATACAGTAAGTTCAAACGACTCGCTGTAACGTTACTTACAACTTAGGCCTAACGTTACTCGTTAGGCCTATTCACTGGTTGAGATCTTACTGTCGTACTTGGTGCTATAAGTATAACGTTAGAATTAAACTCTTTATTTTCTGTATAGGCCTACTAAATGCTTAATATCTATTGACGAACTAGCTCTACGTAGGCCTACGCATGTCAGAAATCACTGGTTTCCTCGCATATGGGTTCTTTGGCAAGATATGCATTGCACACAGACGCGGTTCCAGGTACTCGGTTACTTGCCCTTGCTGGCGATGGCTTGATGGGCGGATGGGCGGGCCGAAGCGCCGGGCGCGCAGGGTAGGATTGAGACTGCTGTCTAACCGTTAGGGTGTTTGTGTGCAGCAGTCGCGTAAGCAATGCGTGCCGATCATGAATTTCATGCAAGGAGAAGACCATAATTACATGAAAGAAACGCAACTAAATGTTAGAGAAAGTGAGCAGTTAACAGACAAACATTTGTGACAAGACCCCAACTGAGCTAGGAAAGTGTGACAGTCATCTTTCTTCTGTAAATTGCCTTACAGTTGAGTCTACCTAGACTGTCTCTACTTAAAGTTGATATTTTATCAGCTATAAAGTTACCATGGATTTGGAGCGGTTGAGAAAACTTGAAGTTGATTGGAAGGAAGTTAAAGTGGATTTCAACTCTGGGTCTCCGGGGGCCCTGTTTTATCAAAAGATAAATTTAACTTAATCTATGATTAACCTCTCAAATCAACTCTAAGTCCACTTAATCTGTGATTAACTTCCAAATCCACTTGAAGTCCGTCTTATCAAGACACCCGGAGTTGACATCAACTCCAACTTCCTAAAAAATCAACACATAAGTTTTCTCAACCGCTCCAAATCTACGATTAACTTAACAGGTGATAAATATCAACTTTAAAGTAGAAACAGTCTAGGTAGACTCAATTGTAAGGCAATTTACAGAAGAAAGATGACTGTCACACTTTCCTAGTCTAGCTGGGGTCTTGTCACAAATGTTTGTCTGTTAAATGCTAACCTTTCTCTGACATTTTGTTGCGTTTCTTTCATGTAATTATGGTCTTTTCCTTGCATGAAATTCACGATCGGCACGCATTGCTTATGCGACTGCTGCACGCAAACACCCTCGACAGCAGTCGCAATCCCAGCCTGCGCGCCCGGCGCCTCGGCACGCCGTCCGCCCGCCAATCAAGCTACCGCCAGCAAGCAAGTAACCGAGTACAGTACTGGAACTGGAACCGCGTCTGTGTGTAATGCATATCTTGCCAAAGTAAAGAACCCATATGCGAGGAAACCAGTGATTTCTGACGTGCGTAGGGCTACGTAGAGCTAGTTCAGCCGGCAATAGATACTAATTAAGAGTTTAGTAGGCATATACAGAAAATAAAGAGTTTAATTCTATATAGCACCGAGTACCACAGTAACTTGAGATCCAGCTTAACGTTAGGCCCAACAGGTATATAGATAACGTTCAGCGAGTCGTTTACCGTAACACGTAGTGGCGTACTGCTGATTAGAGCGTCTATATCTAGAATTTTGACATGTTGATGATGTAGACTTGCGATCTATTCTTTACAAAGCCGATCTGCGCCGTAGAGGTAAAAACAAGCTACTGTAATCACCACACTCTCACAAGTTTCCATAATCCTACACGTAAACACAGGACTTCAGCCTATTGAATTAAGACTTGAAGTAATCCTACGTATGTGCGGAATCTTTACGGTACACGCGTACGCAGATTTTCGTTGAGCTCGGTATGTGCTAGATCTATCGACCTACTTTTTTCAATACAACGCAAAACGGCGTATTTTGCGGTTTTGTTGCAAACTTAATACTTCTAATTCAGCGGCTGTATAGCGCTAATAATACTGCGTCGCACTAGCAGACTACGAATCCGTAGCCATGGCAAACAATCATGTTTTTGTTGTTTGTTTTGCTTAATGTATTGTTTTGTTTTTAAGCAGACAGTACCGGAAACCAGCCTCGTCCCGTGTTTTTAGTTTTGACTACTGTAAAAGTGGAAATTTTCGCGGTGTTGAAATTTTCGCGCATTTCGCGCAACAAGAAACTAGCGCGAAAATAAAAACACGCGAATATTTTTGCTTGCGATACGTTCCTGTGCGTGATGTCTTGATTCCGCGGAATTAAAAACACGCGAAACTCTTCTGACCCGGCCTAGCGCGAAAAATTAGTCGCGCGAAAATATCCACTTTTACAGTAAATCAATAATTAAGTCATGGTGATGAGCTGTAACTATAATCGACTATTAAGTCTCTTCGTAAAACGGAAACTTGCAGTTGATTTAAAGTTATAGCAGACTTCAAGTTGGATAAAGTTAGCGTTGATTTCACAATCAACGCTAACTTTATCTTGATAAAACAGGGCCCTGATAAAACGGACTTGAAGTTGATTTGGAAATTAATCATAGATTAAGTGGATGTAGAGTTGATTTGAGAGGTTACTCATAGATTATCTTGACTTAGAGTTAATTCTATCTTTTGATAAAACAGGACCCTGGACTGTCAGACCAGTGCCAGTTTATAGTGTTGGATATCGGTATGCTGTGTTTTTTTTTTCCATGTTTACTCTTTTTGTAATTAAATTATTGACTTAATCACATTCATTGTTTGGATGGTTGGATATCAATCAAACTTTTCTCATTTGGGGAAGATACATGTATGATGAGCAAACAAAAAGCTTCATTGATAAAATCAGTTGGGTTCTCAGAGTTTGGGTGATATGATGTTTCATGTATTCTTGTGCAGCATGAGTACATTGTAATGTACTATTTTTTTAGCTGAAGGCCATGGCTGACCTGCAGTAAGCATCAAGAACCAGACGGCACTGTGTGCACAATAAGGTGTGTTGCATGGCAGGTTGGTACCATGATGCCTGTTTGAAGTTTGCATGTCATCACATAAATGGGATAGTGGGATGGTGACAGAAGAAGAGAAACATGTAGATCACCTTATAGTAGAGGGTAGCACAAGGTATAGTAAGTGGCAGCAAGAAGAGGGTGGTACATTGTACATGCATGACAAGAAATAAGAGGCTTGTACAGAATATAATGAGTTGAGCTTGTGTGAGATCACAGATTATCCTCTTCTTATTGGAATCCTCTTATTGCTACTGGCTGTACCCCTTGATACCCTCTTACAGGTGTTTCTTTTTCATTCTTGTATGAGAGTCACTGGTACTTTCTCACAATTCTTTTCAAGAAAAGTACTACTGTCTACCACATGGTAGATTGCAAACTTTGCGGAATCATCCCAGCTCACTCTCATACACATTTGTCAAAATCTTGAAATTCCATTTTTACAAGTACATGTATTTCTTTGATGAAATGCTTTTTACAGGGGATTTCCTCTTAATTGTACTGGGCAATACATGTAGCTTACAAATTTTGGAAGCCATCCTATTCAAATTCATTTTCATTCAAGAAAGGTTCTTCTTAGTGCTTGTCTTTTTGTCTATGCTTTAAAAAGTCCCAAGCCTTGTTTCTTTTTCATTTTTGTTTTAATACTGATCCTATACACTGTACATTCATTATCTCCTATGCTAGTGCCAGAATAATCCAGCAGTCCTTTCATCACTCAATAAGGGATTTCTTCTACTTTAGGCATCTGCCTTAGGCGTGATTTTAATTCTTTTGTGCCCCCCATTCAGTACTAGTCTGTTGCATTTAAGATCTTACTCCATGAGAATTTGTATGGGAAGCTTTGAAAATACTTTTCTCTGGGTGGTGCTGCCTTTATTTGTAGTTCTGACTGAAAATTTTGGCTGAAACACTTCCATTGTCAGTCACTAATGTCTAGAAATGAGAAATAAATCCCTAAAAAATAATCACAGGGATTTTGATTCCTTTAATACCAGAAGGATTATTTTCTAACCAGTTGCAGAGAGATTTTATATTCTGATATCACTGTCTACACAGGGCGTAGCGTAGACAGTCATATCTAGACAGTCATACAGACTTCCCCTCGTGTGGCCCATACTCTCCCCTTTTGGGCATAGTATGCATATGATGTGTGTTTAAAGTGTGTGACAGACAATGTAAGAAGCCAAGGAGGCATGAATATGAGAAAACTGTGTTCTTGGCAATCAGTGTCTTAAAGATAATATAAAGTTTTGGTACCTCAAAGTTTCCCTGAATTTCCTTGTCTTAGTTTGTGTTTCAGGTTAAAGTACCTTTCATATAACTAACACTGTGAGACTTGCTCGCCCCAAAGTGCTCTCATGTCTGAGTAATCATGAAATAATGGTTTCGTACCAGAGCCGCCGCCGTACGGCGGCGAGGTAGTACACGTATTGTACGAAACCATTATTGCATGATAACTGCGACCAGCAGTGTGCAGCCCCATACGCATCTCTATAGCTAACTGCGACCAGCAGCCCCATACGCATAGCGTAATGGGGCTTCGCATTATAGCATTCAGGATCATGACAGATTTAGTATCGCAGGTAAATATCAACTTAAAATCCAAAAATTTCTTCAATTTGAAGACTTACCAGTTAAGTTGAAGTATTGAAAACAGGCTTCGGGCAACGTTTGGTTCTGCCAATAGTCCCTTTCTGTTCGAATTGATGACTGAATGTGACTCGGTCGAGAGGACCTTGGGAGAGCTACATACACTGAATACTCATCAATTCGAACAGAAAGGGACTATTGGCAGAACCAAACGTTGCCCGAAGCCTGTTTTCAATACTTCAACTTAATTGGTAAGTCTTCAAATTGAAGAAATTTATGGATTTTAAGTTGATATTTACCCGCAATACTAAATCTGTCATGATCCTGAATGCTACAATGCGAAGCCCCATTACGCTATGCATATGGGGCTGCTGGTCGCAGTTAATTGCGTGATTACTAAGACATGAGAGCACTTTGGGGCGAGTAAGTCTCACAGTGTTAGTTATATGAAAGGTACTTTAACCTGAAACACAAACTGAGACAAGGAAATTCAGGGAAACTTTTGAGGTACCAAAACTTTATATTATCTTTAAAATGTGCATGTTGTTAACATGTTAAAGTTAGCAGTGCTGCCTCTTTCTCGATAGCCATAGGCATCTTGACTTAATAAAATGTACATATGTATGTACTCTAAACTCTAAAAATGGTTCTTTTAGTTGATCAAATGAATTAAGGTTTGTTCTGGTGATACATTTGCCAAAATGATTAGACTGCTTTGTCTTTTTTATTGCTGTTTTTTGTCTATGGGCATAACACGTGTGTGCTTGTTGCTGTGATTATCAGTGGATTTAATAACTGCAATTTTTTAGTGCAAAGCTACACACAAGGCTTTATGTTGTGTGGCTTGGAAGGGCAAATATCAGCCACAGCTTTAAAAACATCGTTTGAGGTATCCAAACGAAAATGGGCATGTATGAGTCGACGAAGTGGTCTATAGTGTATCAACTTTTGGTTGCACATGCTCATGGTCAAAGGTCAAAGATGAAGGTCAAATGCTCAAAATGTCACAATTTTCTCCATACCTACATTGTACATGTATGCAATGCCTGAAGTTATTTTCTTGAAACTTAAGTGTATATGCTGTACATTGTACCCTACCTTATGAAGATTATCTAGAGAAAGTTTTGGGCCACAGGGCCAAAGGTCAAGTGAAAATGCAATGTAATTCACAATTTTCTCCATATCTGGAAAATGGTTGAAGGTACAGTGTATCGTCATGGAACTTAGTACATATGCATGTACTGCCTGACATTCTCTATTGAATTTTGGGGTTATTGGGTCAAAGGTCAAGGGTCAGAGGTAAAGGTCAACTCCTCAGAATTTCACTTTTCCCTCATATCTACTGTATGCAATGCCTGATGTATTTTATTCAAACTTGGTATATTCAGAATTACCTGGATTCTCTAGGGAAGTTTTTGACCTGAAGGTCAAAAGGTCAAAGACCAACTTTAAATGCTAAACTTTACTTCACCGAAGTGGCTCCAGGTATCATCTTTAAACTTAGCACATATTTATGCTTGTACTGCCTGACTGTGATTCTCTTGGGAATTTTAGGGTTGTGGGGGTCAAAGGTCAAGGGTCAAAGGCAATGTTGAACTGCTAACATATTACTATTTAATGGTGAAGTTACACCTTTTCTCCATACCTTGGAGATTACTCAATTCATAAGTTACTTGTGTACAAAGGTCAACAGTCAAGTAAAAATTCTCAAATCCCCAAATTCCTGCTCTCATAAAGGAAACTAACACCTTCATTTTTCTTTAAATGCTTGATACATATAATGCTCAAATTAATCACTGCCAGTTTGAGCCAAAGCAGGCAAGGGATAATTCCAGCTTTGAAAAGTTCAACAGTCAGTAGAGGGCAGCAGACGGCTTGTGATATATTTGTGGACACGTCTCCCAGGTTTTCATAAAATTTAAAATTTTCAACTTTTTTTCTACAATGAGTGTAACTCCTCTGAAATCCAAATACTGCCTGAAGAAATGCATTTTGCAAGCAGAAATTTGAAGTTGAACCATGTTTTTATGTGAATTGAGAGAAAACTTTAAAAATACTGAAATTTTGTGTAGGAAATAAATGGAGAGTTGTCAAGTTCCACCCCCGAGTTACAACTAATTTGTCGCCCTCTACAGTTCATTTATACAAAGAGCTGTAGCTTTATTCCTTGTCTGATGTAGCTCAAAATTTTGATGAAGAAGTCACTATAGGGACACTTCTATTTTTATTTTTTGTATTTTTTTTTGGAAATTAATTTCAATCACACATTAATATGGGAATAAGTTTGGGACTGTATTTGGATCACTGCAGCCCTACAGTGCATACATAAAATTATGAGTTGCCATTGAAGCAGCATTTTATTGTGCCTCTTATTTCAGTATTGCAAATGGAAGAAAGTATTTTTATATTCTTCTTGTCCACCTTGTATTCATGCCCTGTAAATTTCCCTTTCTATTACATACACACCCTCAGCATCTACAGACTTTTATCTGTTTTTCTTTTTCTACCTCACCTGAACCAAAGGCTCAAGTGAGCTATTGCGATCGCCCTTTGTCCCGCGTGCGTCGTGCGTCGTGCGTCGTGCGTTGTGCGTCGTGCGCTGTCCGTCGTGCTTAAACTTTTTACATTTTTATCTTCTTCTTGAAAGCTCCAAGACCGATTTTCATCAAACTTGGCAGGTAGTATCCCTAGGGGGTTAGGAACTCAAAATTAAGGAATATACTTCTTGTTAATATGTTTAAAACTTTAGTATGTTTTGCTTTAGTATGTTTTCCTATGTAAATATGTTACTATTATACTTCTTGTTAATATGTTTAAAACTTTAGTATGTTATGCTTTGTTTTATATGTTTATCCGGGACCCCTTTTTTACAAGCTCTGCTTCTTTTGGGGTCCCAAACCATTCATTATTCTTAATGCTGTATCCTTTTGTAAAATGTCAAATGTTTAATGAATTGGTTAAATAAACTTGAACTTGAACTTGAATCTGTAAAAATTTTCTTCTCTAGAACCAGAAGTGATAGAGCTAAGTTAATACTATGAGTTAGTACATTGATGACTGTAGTTTCAAGTTTGTTCATGGCAGAATCAGGGGTGCCCCTCTTGGGGGCGGGGGGGGGGGGGGGGGGGGTTGGGAAGGCCTAAATTGTACATTTTCATCTTCTTCTTGAGAACCCCATGACCCATTTTCACCAAACTTGGCAGGTAGCATGCCTAGGGGGTTAGGATCTCAATTTGTTAAAATGGGCACCATGCCCCACCCAGGGGGCCCCCAGGGGGGCCCAAACCCCCCAAAGGAAGGAATCTTTAAAGACCTAATAAAATGGTTTAGGCATTTTTTTCTCAATGATGTAATAATATTAAATGTTAAATTCTAAGTAATTCTATGGTTGTGCGGGGTCTTTTACTGTTCTGAATTTTGTTCTATATTTGTTAACATAATGGATACAATTTCCTCGGTTTTGGAAAACTTGCTATACTTTCACCGCATGCGGCGCACTATCACTTCTAAATTGTGATGACGTCTAAGAACGGAGTTGTTCACGACCAGTCTGGCCGTAGCCAGCGAGCTGGCGAGGCTATGCTAGAGCGCAGCGCAGCGACAGCCGGCGCGCGGCCGGCGGCTGCACTGGTACTAGTTACTGGCTAGCGCTGGCGGGGGAGCGAGCTAGCGAGCGCACAGCAGGTGCTGCGCTGCACTATTGTCATTGGCTAAGCCTTTAGACAAAAGAATATTTAATGAACTGTATTGGATTTAATACTGCCAATAATACAGATTACAACTGTGGTACGCTAGGATATCCATTATTTTCGGAGAACTCGTGAAATAGGCCCCACCACTGCGTGTCTGTACTAATAGTAATACTACGGCGACTCGCCTGTTTCAGCCCCACCGTGTGGCGTTCATCTCGGTAGGTAAGCACGGCGGTGGGGCTGCCTTCCACAGTGAATACTCGTGAATGCGGCGAAATGACTTCATAATATGGCCCTCGGCTCGACTAATTTAACGGCCAATTTAACCATAAATACAACCCTACCTAACCCTAAACCCTAGGAGGACCTACCCTTGCTTCCTATAAACGCACGGGTACGGTGCACTCGTGACTGCGGTGGGGCCTATTTCACACTGGATAGCCCCATCACCACTGCGTGTCTGTACTAATACTACGGCGACTCGCCTGCTTTATAGGCCTAGTAGACCTACTCGTGAATCCAGCCCCACCGGTGGCATTCATCGGTAGATAAGCACGGCGTTTGGGCTTCCTTCCACAGTATGATTTTTAGCATAAAACAAAAACTACTCGACCAAAATTGACGATCATTCTTGGTATCGTTTTTCTTAGAAAATGACGCATCTAAATTACTGATCATATTGCAGAAACTGACTATGGGAAACTGGTTAGGCTTTTTTTTTTTTTTTTTAGCCACGACCCACCCTGTAACAACATATCCCCCTAACCGTTAGGCGTTAGAGTGTAGCCTCTGTATTACTACCAAAGATTCTGCTATTACTACTTACTAGTCTACTACTTACTAGACCTAGTGCCGTAGTGGTAATAGTACACTACTAGTAGTAGTACTAGTAGACTACTACTACTAGTAGACTATTATAACTATTAGTAGACTGCTACTAGATCTACTATGTACTACATAGACTACTACTGGTAGTTTAACTTGTAAGCGCCGGCCGACGGGCCAGGCCACGGCCGGGACACTCCCGCTTGCTTGCTGCGGCCGGAGTAGCCGCTCACTTTGTGAGCGAGCTGGGCCTGTTCTTCTAATCTACTTACTAGACAGTTACAACTTACAATGTCAGTCATGTAGAATACAGTGTATCCTTTCTAACGTTAAACTATATGGGGGCATACCAGACATACCACTCTGTATTCCCCAGGCGATCGTTTCCATGAGGTCTATTCTCGGGCTTGGTGCCATGTTCATACTCTCTTGCACTGGCAGCGGGGGAGATGCAGCTGGTTCATATCGGTAAGGTGCAGCCCCACGATAACGTTCTGGTTCATCGGCTGCCTCTCCCTCCCCATCTTCCCCTTCAACTTCATGTGCCTCCTCTTCCTCTCCGCTATCGTCAGAGCTGCAGTCTTCATTATCATCATCAATGTCGAAGTTTACCCATATAGGGGAAGACATTATGCTCGAGGTACCAGGTATCTGTGCAAGCTAACTTAGTGATAATGTACGTGGTAATGCGTACATGTTGACAGTCAGTGTGTCGACCGGGAGCGCACATCCCGCGGGGCCCGGGCCTGGGCCGGGCTAGCTATCGTGTACGCGCGTGTACCAAGCTAGTAATCTGAGTGCTTGTGCTGAGCGGCGTCTGCTAACTGAGCACAACTCCGTGCTTATACGTCATCAATCGGTTCAGGGGTGTTGGTCACGTGACTGTCTTTTTCGCAAAAGCTGCAACGGGGTCCTCCAAAAATGTGATATTTGGGGGAGTTTCTAGAAGCGATAAAAACCGGAACGACACTGACAAGATATTTACATTGATAATCATGACATATATTTTACATTTCTTTTGCATATTAAAAAATTTTGCAAGCATTTTATTAGGTCTTTAAAAATCTTCTCTAGAATCAGATGTTATAGAGCTAAGATAAATACTATGAGTGAGTACATTAATGACTGTAGTTTCAAGTTTGTTCATAGCAGATCCAGGGGTTCCCCTCTTGGGGATGGGGGGGGGGGGGTTGGGAAGGTCCAAATGGGGGCCTAAATTGTACCTATTTCATCTTCTTCCTGAAAACCTCATGATGGATTTTCGTCAAACTTGGGAGGTAGCATCCCTAGGGGGTCAGGATCTCAATTTATCAAAATGGGCACCATGCCCCACCCAGAGGGCCCCAGGGGGCCCTAATCCCCCCAAGTCAATGAATCTTAAAAAATTTGGGCCCTTATTGTACATTTTCATCTTCTTCTTGAGAATGCCTGGTCAAATTTTACTAGAGCTGTGAATAATTTAGATTAGTGACTGTGTGAAAGGTGAACTTGGGATACTCAGGTGAGCGCTAGACCCGTGGGTCTCTTGTATTTTTGGAGGGGGGGGGGGGTACCTATCACAAATAGAACAGTGTGTGCAGATTTTTTTTTTTTTCATTTTTTAAAATCACATACTGTAGGCTCAACTGCGTTTATATCATTTGTACACCATGACAATACTACCAAGCTACAAATTTACACTTTTTGTGCTATGCCTTGGGGTTGGAGGTTCTAATGGTTAGAAAGTTCTGTTTGAGAGGTCATCACTACACACAGTGTACAACTTGTACTTACACTGTATTTTCTAACTTCAGCTGATGCAGTATAAGCCAGTCAACCTTTTTTTTTTTTTTCTTTCACACATAATTATAGATACACTACGGTACCTGTATCCTTGGGTTGTGCTCTATTTTCAGCTGCAGAGGTATTATGCGTCAAGTAAATGAAGGCTTAGCTGAAATCATACATTATGTATTTATGAATCACGTAAAGAGGAAAATGATGTACATGCTTGCCTTATTACTGTATGCCTCATTACCTACTAAAAACTTTGGTTTGATTTCTTTTTCTCTCCTGTAGTGGGAGGGCACACCATTTTCATATATAGTGAAATTTACATATTTCAGCCCTTCCACAAAACACAACAGAACAGAAGGATGAAAGGATGGTGCTACTGCTTTGACAGTTGACATTAATCATATAGACAGAATGTGTTAATAGAGCATACTCGGTTTCAGCTTAATCTGATAATTCCTTCACTGTTGTTGTTATGATGTTGTTTTTTTGTTTGTTTCATTCATTGCACAGCTAACATGGCTTGGTAAAGATTAAGTGCTTGAATAAACCCTGTATTTCAAAGCCTCTTTTTAGCAGTTCACACTTTTCCATGGTGTGTGCTTTCTTTCCAGTATCGAGATAGGTAAGGAGAGTCCATTTGAATCGAGTAATACATCATTTTAAAGCTTAGAGTCTGCTCTTTCAGAATCTGCCCTTGACTTAAAATCCATATCTGGCAACTCTTTGTTGGTTTTGCGATGCATGGTCACATATGTTCTTTGATTAAGCTTTGGAATTGTGACATTAACTTACAGGTAAGTGTGATTAAGTTTTTGTCTTGAGTTGTCAGGCTCTGTACCCCTGAAATATTGTATTCATTACAGTTAATTACCTTGCTTGATCACCTCTTGGAAGCTTTGCTGTGCATGATCCTCTTTTGGCAATTATTGCTCTCATTGTTTGAACTTATTGCCTGCCTTTCCATTTGTCACCTGATGATGATAATTACAATTTGCCAGATGATAAATCTCTTTCGACTGGTTTGCAATGTTTTTCCTCCAGTGTGATCTATGTTGCTGGCCAGCAATACAGTGGATCAACTTCTACTACCTCCCCCCTCACCTTCGGGTCATCTATATTAATGTAGTCACCCTGGCCTGGGATACTTTCATGTCCTACATCGTCTATGACTACAAGGAACATGACAAGGAGAAGAAAGAGACCAAGGAAGTCGTGGCTGAGGAAAGCATAGTGAGGGAGGACCCCTGTAGGATTGTAAGCACTGCAGCTCCACTACACTCTGAATGAAGAGAAGTAATGAAATAATCAACAAGTTCACAAAGTCAGTCAGTGAGGGACGGATATGGTTTTTTGTGAGATAGAAGCAACACATTGACTGGCTCAGCTGAGATTGTCAAATGGTAAACAGGTTATAGTTTGATGGCCTTTAATAATCTGACATATATCTTGTAGTATTCCTCTTGAATTATTGCACATAAAGATCAAAGTTTGTATTTTATAAATACATTGTATATGTAGAAAAAAAAGTGTACTTTTCCAGACTGGAATGGTTGAAGACAATGACCATGCTGTATCTTGAGCAACATTCTTTGTTAGATGCTTACTTGTGGAAATGTAAGGAGCATCAAACGAGTAACTTTAGTGACTGTAATTAAAAAAAAAAAAAATCCCTCCACATTTGCAACAGATATCAGCTCTATCTTGAAACAATCACCACCAATCCTGATTAGTGCCATAATGTTTGTTATTGGTTTTTCAATTTTGTTGAATACTTTTGTTTCTCGATTTGTTGCTGTGCTTTTATTCAGCACAAATACTTTCATTGTCAGTAAATTCCATGATGCAGCTACAATATTTTCATCATTTCCCTATCACCTGGAAGTCAAGTGTCACTTCATTCTTCCAAATTAAAAAAAAGACATGACAGAAAAATAACAAAATATGTTTTGTTGAAATGTGACAAAGTCTGAAAAAAAATGAGGAGCTAACCAAATTGTAAAACTCATTGAAAGTTCACACCATGAAGAATGGATCGAGTCATTTCTTTGAACTCCTCAAACAAGGTGCTAATTCCATCGGTCCAGAGGTATGTGGATATTGATTGCACAGCATGTATTAGTGATATTTTTATTGTGCTATGTTAAACCTTACATGATGGATGGAAAATAATTGAGTATGGAAGCTTAAAAAAGTTTGATAAAGTGGCAGATAAGTTGTGTCTTGAAGTATTTTTCTTTTAATTTTTGTATTTACATGAAGTTTTCTGTTGTATTCTACATATGGAAGAATACTTGTCACATGACTTCTATTGTACAGTGTACTTAATGGATACAGTAAATCCCCTTTAACCCGTTGAGGACGGACTGATTTTGCTACAACACGCATTTCCCATAGACACCTGCCCGAGTATACTCGGGACTCGTCCTCAACGGGTTAAATGACCATACTTGCTCGAGATTGTTACATTGAAGACAAACTTGCAGCAAAGCAGACTGTAGAACTCGGGTGCATTAGCATCAGAGCAAACATTCATGATAGTTCAAAACATGTGATGTTTCATTTCAGTGTGAATGAGAAGCTTAAACTTAGCTATTTTTGTTGCTATTCATATTTGGCAAATGAACACTGACCTTGGGATACAGTTTACCATTGTGCACAGTGCCATGTCCTTGGTTCCCTGCCAATCGTGGTCCATGAGAGAATTCAAAAGAAGAAACCAGAACAAACCTTGGAAACAGAATTAAACATTATAAAATCCATGTTTGACAGTCTTTCCTAGCCACATTAGTGCCAAAACATGACACAAAATTGTAACAAGATTTGCAGAGTGTATCATGTATTTTCTGGCTCATGTAAAGAGTACATGTACCATATTCATAGTCTGAAGTATTGATCCATTGTAACAGTAATGATGAAAAAAAAATGCTATCATTGTATGCTACAATGTATCTTTAGGCTGATGCTGGTATATTTATGCTTCTGTTTCTGAATTGAAATTGGTGTGCCTTTTTATCATGGTTGTTTGAAACTGCAGAATTAAAACAATGCCACACGACGGTGAACCCATTAAAACGTACAAATTATGTATCTTCTATTATCTACTGGTTGTTAACGTACATGAATACCAACTTGGAAAGGGGCAATACATGTACTTGTTTGTCATTTTTCGATGGCCTTTTCTAGTGAGTTACAATGGGTATGTCATAAAATGTGTTGCCAGTTGCTTGTCATTATTTCCTGAATTCTGAGTGAAATGAAAGTAGTTTCTGGTGATGTGATCAGATTATATTTCATTATGGCTTGAAAAGGGGAAGATGGTGTACTTATTATGTAATAAAATGGTTTCTAGGTTTTTTTTAAACTTAGCCTAAGTGTTGGTTAAAGGTATACTGTCTGAGCATAGCCAAATATGTGAGAAATCAGTATGTCTGCATGGGTATCTAGACCTTGATATACATAAAGCCTTGTCTAGCAAAGGCCAGCTCTACTGATGGTATGCAAGTATGTTGTCCAATCTTAGATTGAACATGACTCTATAGCAGAATTAATCCATCCTGGCTTAGAGGCAATTCACATCACAAAGTAGTGCATTTAATTTTTGTGTTGCTGTACGTCTGCATATACTGATGATTACGCTAAAGGTAAAGTACTTGTTGTCTAGCTTTGATCCACACTCCATTGGGCAGTCTTTTGTTGTCTTTTAATTGATTCATGCTGCTTCCCACAAAATTTTAAAGTAGTGTTAAGGTCTGCCAATTGATTCAGGAAGTGTGTGAATTACTGTATGAGGCAATGTTCTTTGTGACTGTTCATTGCTCTCATTAAAAGCAGACTTTGAGCTTTACTCATATCATTCCAGACATGAAAGTGAAAGCAAGTACACCACTCTTTGCAGTTCTCCTCATCAGTGAAACAAAAAAATTGAACAATCATATGAAGGTTTTTGTACTGTTTCTTTAAAATAGTTTGTAAGAGTCTCAAGTCGACATGTGTCAAGATGCCTGTTATTTCACAAGCTGTTTAATGGCGTATAACAATTCACTGTCTCATTTATTGAAAAACAAACTTATAGCATAGACTACCTCATATGTATCTATGACAGCCTCTACTCATATTGTCTCTTAATGTATATTGTAGTGCCTATACCTACAAATAAAAATAAGAAATAAGACCCTTTTGCTGTTTTTTTGTCATCAACCCAGAGTACGTACAGTGACCATGGGATGTCACTAAGTGACCATGGGTTGTCATGTCATTAAGTGACCATGGGATGTCATGTCACTAAGTGACCATGGGTTGTCTTTGCTTTCTTCTGCGTGTAAAGATTTTGCAGAAAAAACAACCCCGATGGCCGAAGGAGTATGGCCTGCATTGCAATTCACAAGACAATAATACAAATGTACATGATGTTGTTTATTCATGGAAATAATAAAAAACAAAAACAAAAAAAAAACAACCTGTGAGAACTGTGTAAGAATGAAAGGCCAACATACGACACATTGGGATTTCTCAGATCTATGACATTTAAAGAAGGATGCTTTTTGTGAGTAGGAAACTATCCATTTTCAAAGTTGTGTTGTATTCAGCTTTTACCTGTTCATGATGGCTTGCTGGTATGATTGTGATTACAGTAAACCAGCTATAGTATTTTTTTTTTCATTTTTTTTTTGTTCAAAGGCAAATGAACGTACCTTCTATACTACATTGCAATTTCAAATCCTGAAAAATAGGAGTTGTTCTACATAGCGATGTGTATCAAAGTATATCACAAAAGGGTATAATTTGAAAGTATTTGAAGTCCCTTACCAACTCGTGTTTTAAAGATTATGTATGTTCTTGTATGTATGCTTGTCTATACATATTTTACGAGGATAAACAAATACATATATATATATATATATATATATATATATATATATATATATATGAAGTAATATGTCCAGACAGATGAGAGGTGCTTGTACATGACGTGTGTTGTTTCCTCCACAGAATTTGAATATTGTGCTAGAAAATTACCTCCTTTGTAAGAAACTTTTGCATAACAGGTAGATGTTTTTTTTAAAATAAATTCCAATAGATTCAGGCTGGAGATAAAATAGTTGTGGATTTAATGTAATGAAGTTGAAGTGAAAGAATATAATAACAGCAGTGAATCGCACATGACGATACAGCCATGATAGTGCTTATTACGTATTTCTCCCTTCTATGTGTAATGCAAAGCAGATATTATTTGTTCATGTCATTGTAATTATTTATTTTTTTATTTTTATGTCACAAATGTTCCTCTGCATACTAACTCACATGTTTATTGCATAATGTACTAATAAAAGGGAGCAGCACATTGTAGTCGTATAGCATCAAACACATTCTTTTTCCATGGGGATGGCAATGTGATATGGAAGTTTGTTTTAAAACTCAATATTCTCGAGTTTAAAGCTCTTATTATACAATGTGTATATTTTAACAATTAGCAGTGGAGTAGTGCTTTTAGTTTATTGGTTTTTATGCCTCCGCCACGAAGTGGTGCCGGAGGCATTATGTTTTCGGGTTGTCCGTCCGTCCGTCCGTCCGTCCTTCCGTCCGTCCTTCCGTCCGTCCGTCCGTCCGTCCGTCCTTCCGTCCGTCCGTAATGAATTTTGTGGACAAGGTAACTATCGAAACCTGTTGAGGTATCCTAATGAAACTTGGCATGTATGTGTATTAGGGGGTGAAGTTGTGCCTATTAACTTTTGGGTGCACATGCTCAAGGTCAAAGGTCAAAAGGTCAAGGTCAAATACATAAAATTTCACTATTTCCACCATATCTATTGAATGCCAGAAGATATTTTCTTGAAACTTAGTGTATACATGTATTACCCAATTAAGATTCTCTGGTGAAAGTTTGGGTCATGAGGTCAAAGGTCAAAGGTCAAAAGGTCAGGGTCAAATACATAAAATTTCACTATTTCCACCATATCTATTGAATGCCTGAAGAGATTTTCTTGAAACTTAGTGTATACATGTATTACCCAATTAAGATTCTCTGGTGAAAGTTTTGGTCATGAGGTCAAAGGTCAAAAGGTCAGGGTCAAATACATAAAATTTCACTATTTCCACCATATCTATTGAATGCCTGAAGATATTTTCTTGGAACTTAGTGTATACATGTATTACCCAATTAAGATTCTCTGTTGAAAGTTTGGGTCATGAGGTCAAAGGTCAAAAGGTCAAGTAGAAATATTAAAACTTCTTTTTTTTTTCTCTGTACCTTGGAAAATTGTTCAAGGTATCTTCATGGAACATAGTATATACATGTACTGACTGGAAGTGATTATCTAGAGAATGTAGGGTTCATGGGGTCAAAGGTCAGGGGTCAAAGGTCAAGTGCAACACTTCAAAATTTTACTATTACCCTCATATTTATGCAATGCCAGCAGGGTTATTTTTTTACACTTGGTGTATGCATGTGTAACCTAATAGAAATTCTCTGGAAAGTTTTTTTTTTTCTCTTTTTGCCTCAAAGGTCAAAAGGTCAAAGATCAATTGAAAGTGCTGAACTAACTTTTTCCTCCATATCTCGGAAATGGCTCAAGTTACCTTGAAACTTAGTACATATTATGCATGTTCTACCTGAAAGTAATTATCTCATGAATTTTAGGGTCAAGGGCCAGATGAAAATGGTAACAATTTACTATTCAATTCAGAAATTGCACTTTTTCTCCACACCTCTACCTTGAAAATTACTCAATGCCTAAATGTATGAATGGTTCAAAGTCAAGTTAAAGTCCTTAAATCCCTAGATACATGCTCTCTTATTCATCCAATTAAACCTACGTCATGGAAGGTGAACATTCAACACATTTGTGACAAACTTGTCATTCCAGTATTTTGCCAGTTTTGTGAAAATGTAATCACACATTGTCCACATGTACTATCTAGACCTATTGGGAAAATCATGCATTATGGCGGAGGCATACCAGTCGCCAAAGCGACATTTCTAGTTCATTCATGAAATGTACTTGCTTTTAGGCGTGATCCAGTCATTTAATCTATAGCACCCTTTATGGTATGTAATGACTCGTCTAATATAAATGCCCATGACTGTGTTCATGGATGTATTTCTAAGCCCGTGTGGATTGCTTTTCTTCATTGGATACATCTTGGGTGTATTTTTTAGAAAGAGACATTCTCATTTAGAATCTTTCCTGTTTCTGCCGAGTAAGAAGTGAAGAAGAGTAAGAAGATATTCATTGTGGCTGTTTTGTTGGTGATTGTGCTTTTTGTTCATTTGTTTGTTTCTTGGTACTGTATTGTATACGTGTCATGTGTGCAAAATCTGGTGCAAATAGAATCTTTTAAGTTTTCCGAATATACTAAAATTGATTGAAATATCAAAATATGTATAAGTGTACTAAGATAGTTAATAAAACTATGTATCATTGAAATGAAAGATACAATCTTATCAAAGCGTTTTTCTTGTGAGAAGTTTGTTGCACATGGAATTGATAAAATGCAATGGAAACTCGGTATCACGAGGTTTTCAGGCTGGTGAAATTTGTTATGCCATGTGTACCATGTACCTGGTTATCTTGTTAATCAGCAAATGAAATATCGAAACAAACGAATTTGTTCCATTGCGATAAAAAAAGAAGGGGGGATGTTCTTGTGTTTATGTCCGTTAACAGTGATGATACGTAATACCGATCAGGGGGGCGTTTCATGAAGGAACTTGTCGGAAAATATGTCCGACAAGTCAATTATATCCGACAAGTTCAGAGAAATTATTTAGTCTGATTGGCTGATTTCTCTGAACTTGTCGGATATAATTGACTTGTCGGACATTTTATCCGACAAGTTCCTTCATGAAACGCCCCCAGATCTCTTCATTCTCAGTTTCCAAAGTAAATTATGTACGGTGCATGAATATGACATATTGCTGCCGTTTTCAACTACTTTTTATGCAACCCTCTCAGAAATTAAGCAGAATAGTGGCTTTTTCATATTACATGTAGAACTTTCAGGGATGAAATTAGAACTTTGAATGTGAAGATTTCACATAAACTGTATGCTAATTGTAGAAAGCAGTGATACCAGTGGCTATAAAAAGGAGTCACTCGGTCAAAATACCAATATCCGGCCAAACCCATTTCGTCTATCGGTTTGGTACATTGTATATAAATATATCATAATCACTTCGTTTGATGTACCCACTGGCTAATTGTCATTTTGTCTATGACCAGAAGGTCGCCATCTTGTCTAAGTCCTCCCCGCACAACTGGCTAGTCCATTGTTAGTCTTTTTTCATTTGGTCCTTGACGGTTTGTGTAATCATTGTCCCCGCCGAACGAGTTCGAGCAGGGGACTATGAAACGGGCTCCGTACGTGTGTGTGTCCGTCCGTCTGTGCGTCCGTGTGTAATCAAAATGTTCAATTTGCTACTTCTCTGTCATTTATGAGCCAATTTTGATTCTGTTTGCTTTATATGATAGCACTACATGGGAGCTTTGAAACTTCTACACAGAATTTCAGTTGTGACCTTTGACCTTGACCTCTGACCTATATTGCACATTTTGCTTCAAAATGCTACTCCTTCGCCATTTCTAACCCGATTTCGATTCCGTTTGCTTTATGTGATGGCACTGGGTGAGGGCTTCAAAACTTCTACACAGAATTTTGACTTTTGACTTCTTTGACCTTTGACCTTGATTTTTGACCTAAATTGTACATTTTGCTACAAAATGCTACTCCTTCGCCATTTCTAACCCGATTTCGATTCCGTTTGCTTTATGTGATGGCACTAGGTGAGGGCTTCAAAACTTCTACACAGAATTTTGACCTTTGACTTCTTTGACCTTTGACCTTGATTTTTGACCTGCATTGTACATTTTGCTACAATATGCTACTCCTTTGCCATTTCTAACCCAATTTCACTTCCGTTTGCTTTATGTGATGGCACTAGGTGAGGGCTTCAAAACTTCTACACAGAATTTTGACCCTTGACTTCTTTGACTTTTGACCTTGATTTTTGACCTATATTGTACATTGGCTACAAAATGCTACTCCTTTGCCATTTCTAACCCGATTTCGATTCCGTTTTCTTTATGTGATGGCACTAGGTGAGGGCTTCAAAACTTCTACACAGAATTTTGACCTTTGACTTCTTTGACCTTTGACCTTGATTTTTGACCTAAATTGTACATTGGCTACAAAATGCTACTCCTTCGCCATTTCTAACCCGATTTTGATTCCGTTTGCTTTTTGTGATGGCACTAGGTGAGGGCTTCAAAACTTCTACACAGAATTTTGACCTTTGACTTCTTTGACCTTTGACCTTGATTTTTTACCGATATTGTACATTTTGCTACCAAATGCTACTTCCGGCGGGGACATATTTTACGCACCGCGTAATTTCTACTTTTCCTTGTTGTTTTGTCTTCTATGCCCGTTGTATTTCATTAGATGTGATATGAATCTTTACAATATTTCCATTTCCTGATTTCCATCTACATGTCTAATACATATCATCCAATTATACATGTACATGTACATAGTCCGATAATGTATATTTCGTCAATTAGGCACCTAAGACAGGAGATTTCTGCCGCAAAAGACTAATATTGCTCAGCCGGATTCTGTTCTGATCATGCATTGAATCCTGATGAAATGGCGAAATGGTTTTCACACTGCTTTGACAAAACGATCAGTTGAATTGCATCGTGTCCCCAAGATCGTCCAAAATCTCCATTTCTGATTCTTCTCATTTAATGTAAACACAGAGTGCCAATTTGCCGAGATCGCTGTAATCATCGAGTTGCAAATAAAACGTTTCATCGTACATATCTTCTCAGCGGGGAAAAAAAAGACATCGGAATATAAGGTCTACGGCGCTAGGAGGAAATTTCGTAGACCTTCAGCCAACCCCGTGTTCATCAAGAAAAACTTAATGAAAGCGCCATCGAATCTCTTTTGGAGGATAAAAAGGGCAATCATGAACTAAAGCCACCAAATCTTGACACAAGACGGTGTGATTATCGTTAAAAATTCCAAAAGGCGGATGCACTAAGATACATCACAATAGAGAGACGGAGCGATCTTGTCAAACCATCTGACTTGAACTTCAGCTGAACTTTACTCGAGCAGTGTACAAACTTTGGTCGTTTCTTGATGATTTTCGTTTAACCTTGTAATATCCTACAAATCTTGTCGATCTCATTAGCTCACCTGAGCCGAAGGCTCAAGTGAGCTATTGCGATCGTTCTTCGTCCGGCGTCCGTCGTCCGTCGTGCGTCGCTAGTTTTGGGTCGGGTTGACCCGGTTTGAAAATTGATTTTAAAACGATGATTTTCTCTCTTTTATCGAATGGTATAGACAAAGAGCGACAGGTGAGGTATGTTACTGTTATAACTTGTACTTGAAGTCATATTGGACCTGTTTTATGCAGTTTGGATTTTCGTGGGTTTGCAAATGTGGGCTAGTACCATTAAAATGGGCACCATGCCCCACCCAGGGGCCCCCTGGAGGCTCCCAGGGGCTCCCAGGGGACCCACCCCCCCCCCAGAATTAAGGAATCTTTAAAAATCTTCTTCTCTAGAACCGGAAGTAATAGAGCTAAGTTAATACTATGAATTAGTACATTAATGACTGTAGTTCCAAGTTTGTTCATGGCGGATCCAGGGTTCCAAAAGGGTCCTTAATTGTACATTTTCATCTCTTCTTGAAAACCTCATGTTGGATTTTTACCAAACTTTGCAGGTAGCTTCCTTAGGGGGCTGGGATCTCACTTTGTTGAAATGGGCACCACGTCCCACCCAGGGGTCCCCCAAGGGCCCAGACCGTCAAAATTAAGGAATCTTTAAAAATCTTCTTCTCTAGCACCAGAAATGATAGAGCTAAGTTAATACTATGAGTTAGTACATTGATGATTGTAGTTTCAAGTTTGTTCATGGCAGAATCAGGGATGCCCCCCCCCCCCCTTGGGACCCAGGAGAGGGGGTTGGGGAGGGGTCCTAATGGGGCCTAAATTGTACATTTTCATGAAAACCCGAGGACCGATTTTCACCAAACTTGGCAGGTAGCATCCCTAGGGGGATAGGATCTCAGTTTGTTCAAATGGGCACTATGTCCCACCTGGAGGGCCTCCAAGGGGCCCAAATCTCCCCAAGTCTCCCCAAATTAAGGAAATTAAGGAAATTAAGGAGCGCGAGACCCCCGGGTCTCTTGTTTTGGTGTGTATGGTCATTTTAAACCCGTGCGCCAATTAGTGCTCTCAGTGACCTCGGGGATCACTCTAAAATCTTCGAGTGATCCCTGAGGTCACTCCAAAATTAGGGAAAATAAACTTTTTCACTTAAAATTCACTCCAATTTCACTCTGAACTCACTCTTTATTACTCCTTCAAGAGCGAACATTTTTACTCTTTTTTTTTTGGGGGGGGGGGGTTTGTTGTTGTTAAGAGTATAAGGTATGCATCACCGTAATAGAGTTGCCCAATCTTATTTCAAATTTTTTATTTCTCTCCGGTCCTCAACTACAACCCGATTTTCCATTCTTCTTTCTGTAATTATGACGTGATTGTCCTCGCACTTGCACCCGTTATGCTATGATAGAGCACTTCTGTCATCATGGCCATTGTTCCATTGCTTTGGAATAAACTCGACTTTTTCATTCATATCACTAAAAATGTAGACAATCGATGCTCAAAACTCACTTAGTCAATGAACTGTAATTTTTCCTTTCCCTTTTGCTTATACAGTACATGTGCATATTAAAATGTTCATAATCATAAACATAATTTATATTGAATTTTCTTCATATTTTCACATGGTCGTTCTGCGATGATACCACGAACCATAAATTGTATAGTCTTAATTCTCACCTATAGCGATGATGACATTGAAACCCTTGAAGGGGATTATAAGAATGTTTAAGGAAACTTTCCCCTTTATGTAATATAAAAGCGCATTTTATGCCATAAAATACAATGCATTAGCAAGTGTCAAAATCCAAAATCATGAATTTCCGAGTTTTTTTTTCCCGCGCCGATGTAAAAGATGGATCAATGGCAGTGATCCACCGGATGTGCGATAATCTTTCCAAATCTATAATTCAGAGTCTCTGATGGATACTTTAATTTAGTCTACTGAACCTGGCAACCAACACTATACCAGAACCATGAAAGGGATCGGCAATGAATAGCCCACAAATAAAGTAAAATTACATAGTGAATATCAGACAGAAATGGCCATTTGACCATTTTGTGCATCATGATTATACTTTATACTGATAGTGACTGTCGCCATTAACGGTCAGCCCCATTCACCAATGACTCGTGTGTGGTAAAACAGCCGAAAATGTACTTCTTTCATCTCCGTTTCTTAAACTACAATAAGTAACCTTGTGGACTTCTTGCTACGTCGCCGGTCAGACATTTCGAGAGAGTTTGTCTGATTTTTTGTGTGTGATTGTACCGTTGCCAAACCGAAACCCAGCACGACGAAGAGTACGTGCTTATGAACTCACCATGATTATCTCGCAGAAAGTTAATGAAAACTGAAGAGAGCTTTAACTTTATCGAGAAATGAAAAGACAGCAAGACTAAAGAGAGAAATTATGCAGTGTGGAAAGAGCAGCAGGAGGGAGAGCGGTACTCTTGGAGAAATTGTCTTGTGTTTCATGGCATCAATGAGTATGAGAGTGAATACACATAGAACGAAATCATGAAACAAGTTTGCGAGGAAAATTGAAAGTAAAGCTTCAAAATGGTGACATTGACCTGTAGAGGGCTCACACCTTTAAATAAAATGGAATGTCCCAGACTCCTTCACAAATTCGTACCAAAGATACCAAAATAAATGAAGAAAAAAATTAATTAAAAATCAATAATGCAGTTTGGCAAAAACTGAATAGCTGCAGATATTGAGTATGAATTCCTTTACAAACTACATTTTGGTTGGAAGATGAAAGCTTTTCTCATGGAATTTGAAGGGACTATGTTTCATTGGGTGCATGTACAGAAAATAGGCGATATTTTGAGTGAAAAGAACTCTTAGTCTGGCTTTGCGGACCCTTGGACAGAGTTTGAGCCGAAGAACCCGCCTTGGGAATTTGATGGATGAAAGGATATATCTCACTTGTCCAGGTTAGTGAAGATGAAACACCTCATTTCTCCCAGCTATTTTTGAGAATTTTTTAAATTTTGAATTTTAACACACCGTCTCTATGGGGAATTATTTACCCGTGTGAGCCCTATAGAACGCACCGCCTCGGCGCCAAAAAAGGGCATGTCACGTGGAATCATTGTGCGGTGCAGCTTTGACGTCAGGAACCGTGTGTACCAAGCCCGGAAGCTCCCGATCGAGATCTGCAAGGAAATCCCATCTACGTTCTGGAAAGCTTGACCAGGGCCCTGTTGCTAGAAACTTTGCGTTTAAACGCAACTTGCAACTGATTGTCACTGGCCAATCAAAATCATTGTTGCATGCATGTCTTCTTAATAGGGCAGACCCTGAGCCAATCAGAATGGTTGTTTCAAAATTAGCAATTATTTGCAATTGATTGCAACTTTCTTGCAACGGGGCCCAGGTCGAGATTGGACCTCTTTAAAGAAATTAAGTCAAGTAAATTTGTTTTGGACCCAGGATGGCCTCACTTGCGTGTGCTAACCATCTATGGACATTGCCTCACGTTGACTGAAAGTCCCACATTGTCCATTGAGTTATACAATCTTCGGATATACTATATGATTATTATATATATATATATATATATTTATTTATTTCCATGTGTTCTTTGCACAAGATGCGTTAAGAATTATCAGAGGGATTATCAGAAAGCACTCCGATGTACTTCATGTCAGAAATGGGTGCACATTTCATGTTCAGTAATCCCCGTGCGTAGATATACAATGATCCCAATGAACACTTTCTAAATTGGTAGTGTCAGAGGTACTCATTATAACATCTTCCTAACTTCATTGAACTTAATTCAGATATTGTGGTAGACGGTTTATTTGATAAGTCTTCAAAGTGTGGTGAAAAGAGAGGTCCATCCCTCAGGTATGAACAACTTTCTGAGAAGGGAATTAAGTTTGTACATTTGAATATCGTTAACCTCGTGCAATATGGTGAGGAAATCAATCAAATCACGACCAAGAATGATATACATGTATTTACTCTGAATGAAACCAGACTTGACCCCTCTATCTCAGACAGTGAAATTGGTATTCCCCATGCTATATACAATGTATACGCTTTATTCGGAGGGACAGAGACAAAAATGGAGGCAGTGTCGCAATCTATGTGCGCTCGGAATATATTCCCTTCAGCTGGATTACCTGATGATATACTTATCAACCTAGAAGCATCTAGCATCAAGATCTGTCTGAAAAACGCCAACCCAGCAGTATCTTTGAATAAGTATAGACCACCAAACTAAAAAAATGATTTTTTTTTTTCAATCATTACGAGGATTTCTTAAATTTTGCCAGTAGCCTTGATGGCCAACTCGATATTATGGGTGACAAAAATTGTGATTTTATGAAGAAACCACCGGCAAGAAAATGTTAAAGTTTATAATCGAAGTAATAGTGTATACTGTTTGCAACAGGTCAATGAAATGTATATTAGACTGACTGAAAGATCTACAACACTTGTTGATCACATGCTAACAAACTATTCAGACAAAGTGAAATCTTCGTGTTATACACGTATTATACTTCAGAATGGCATGAATGATCACTGTGTCAGTTATATTATATGAAATGCAGACAGGCATTTCAGAGTGGGACGTATGTTACCTTCAGAAAATCAAGGAACGTTGACAGGGAACCTTTTAGGTCGGACTTACGCAAACAAAAGTGGAAGAAGGTAAAATAATTCAGTAATATAAATTGCTAAATTGATATATGGAAAGTATGTCGATGGAGGTAGTTATTAAGCATTTGCCTGTTAAGACACGACGAGTTCGAAAACCCCATCGCCGTACATTTATGTCATTATTTTATCACCTTTGAAGTTCACGGGATCAAACATCATTGAAATATCCATCGGGGAAATCAAAAGTTACTCTTGGTGACAGGGCATTTTTGTACGCAGCACCAAAATTATGGAATAATCTCCCTTTGTAAGACAAGCAGTTACAATTAATGAGTTTAAGGTCAGATTAAAAAGTCATCTCTTGAAGTAATGTATTTTCTGTTTGAATTTCTTGTATGCATGTCCTTTTGTAATGCGCAGTAGAGTATTATTATAGTAGCTGCGCAATATAAATGTCCTTTATTATTATTATCATTATTATTATTAATGAAACAGAGATAAAGTTAAGTAAAAAAACTACACTCAGACATGATAATGATTTGTGGCAGCTTTATAAACGTCTAAAAATAGCGTAACAAAGTATGAAATAAGAAAATCAAAACGAAACGCGTCAACATTTTTTTTCCCAAATGCAACAAGCCGAAATGAATAATGGAAAACACTTGGATCATTGATGGGCAATTGCAAAGTTATTAGTAGTGTATTTCCTCATGAAAATCCAGAGGTTATATAGCAAATGAGTTTAGTAATCATTTTTTAAATGTGGTAAGTAGTGAAGATAATCATTATGTGTAAGAAAAGGACAATTTCTCCTTACAAATCTCATAGTTGGGGAAAGGTTTGATTAACAAGTCAGTTTTTGTTTTATATCTCAATTAGATATTTTGAAGTATGTTAAGTCAATGAAAGTAAAGAGGTCTTTTGCATTGGATGGTATTTCTATGTCATATCAAAAAGATTCAGTATCAGAAATAATAGAGCCTTTCAATTTAGCTGAAGGTGGAGTGCCTGATAAATGGGAAGTAGTTAAAATTGCACCGATACATAAAAATAAGACAGATAAGTTGGATTGTAATAATAGTATACCCATTTCTTTATTGTCCTGTGCATCTAACGTAATGGAACGAGTTGTCCAAAAGCAATTACTATGTCTTGATTATCTAAAATTGCATTCATTGCTTAGTCGAAATCAGGTTTCCGTCCCAAGCACTCCACTATTACTGCACTTGCTATCGTCACGGACTACTGGCACCGCTCTATTGATAAAGGAGAATACATACGTTGGCGCCATCTTTGTGATTTGCAAAAAGCCTTCAACATGGTTGATCACCTTATCCTTTTATCCAAACTTGAACACAAGGGTGTTACTGGTACAGAATTAGATCGGTCCACGAGTTATCTCTCAAACCGGAGTATAAGAACTTCTATCAATAATAGACTCTCGGAAAAAAAAAGATTAGGCCTACTTGCCACATAAGGATCCTTGTTAGGACCGTTGTTGGTTATTAGTCGGTTGTTGGTTAAAAAAACCCCGAATTGATATATTCGGTTTTTTTTTTTCTGACTGCAGGGCTCTTATACGCCGATTACACGATCATGATTTGCATAAAGAGTTCACAAGTTTGGAAATATGGATGCCTGACACTAATTTATAAATCAATTTTGATAAAACTCTGTACACCTAGGCAACAGCATCTGAACGTTAAACCTAGAGGAAAGCAATCAATTCAGGTGGAAAGTTTTGAATATCTGGGATCATTGTAATCATTGTAGATGATAAGTTTCTGTGGGATGTTCACATTGAATAGCGATATATGTGATTTGTCGATTATGACTGAACTGAAATTGATCTTGTGTTACCTCATTTTGTTTACGGCGATGTAGTATCGCAATCGGCCAACGGTAACTCTCTTCTCAGCTTCAGAAAATGGAAAATAGAGCCGGGAGATTGGTTAACCATATTCTCATATTAGCATACCATTGATGTCCATTATAGCTTGGGATGGAAAACAGTAACCAAAAGACAAAAAATTCATTTCCTGTCAGTCATGTAAAAGATTATGAATGACATGGCGCCCAAATATTATGAAGGATATGTTCAAGTACAAGACATCGCCCTACACTCTCTCCGTAATCAAAGCGATCTATATACATATAAGCTACCACAGCAAATTCAGTTACAAATTATTGTAAGAGATCATTCTCATACAGGACTGCAGCAGCTTAAATGACACACCTGATGATTTACGAAAAATTTCCTCTTTTCCCGTTCAAAATTCAATTTAAACCAGGGTGGTCCCACCTCCCTGTTTAAACCAAACCGAAATCCCTTCCATCTGATTTTTTTTTTTCAAAGTCTTGTTATGATATGCTCCAAACTTATGAATAATTATGTAATACAACGGTGTATATGACATACAATCACGATGTTGTAATGTATTGTACCACTCTATATGATTGTGTTATATTTTTATTCTATAATCAGTCTCTATTTGTGTTAAATTCTTGTAAACTGGGTCCCATGGAAGACCAGAAGTGACAATCATTGTCACTAATGAAAATGGGCTGCCCTCCTCATTTTTTTAATGACCTTTATCATGTAAAAGTGACTGTGCGGAATATGTTTTTTTTTTTTTTTGATATTTCAAACACGGAAATAAAACAAAGAAACAAACTAAATAAGTGGTCATTAGAATAACAGTTACTGTAGTCAGTCAACTGATAGATAAGTAGACTGACTGGTTAATAGACTAAACAGGTTATTTTTATTTATCATTACTGAAGGTTGTTATACTAGACTTAATGAAAAATTTGCCAAAACGGTGATTCTAATAATCAGATAATGGAGTGCCTATTAGGTGGTAGCCTATTAGTGTATGCAGTCAAAAATGCGTTTTCGACGAAATTCCACCAATTAGACGATTGAGGATTATATGAACCGAATATACTGTACGTGTGTTAGATAAACAGGTGAACCGATTTGATAAAAGACGAAATGGGCATAACCTATATGGTTGTGGAAGAAATTGTAATCAGGCCACGTGCAAGAAATGGTTATCAGTCACACCGGTTTTATACATGTATAGAGGAAACAGGTATAGACCATGTGCGATGACCCCAAACGGGCATTAGACATTATTAGGACTATACAGCTACTCTATATAGACAAAATACAAATTCCCGCTATTAGCCAGTTAGCCCTGTATCACCAGTATGGTATTCAAATGAGGTTCTAACGTCATCTCATACCTCACAACTCGTCTATTTGCCAGTTTTCACTACGGGTGTATTATTTTTTCCCTCTGTGGACAAAAAAAAAAAAAGAAGTTATATCCGTAAATCCAATCATTGTGTTGTAATTATTGAGAAACTTGGTTCTTTTGATATTTGGAAAGAGTAATCGCAGTTGCTAAATCATCGACCATAACGCAATTATTTAACTTTTTTGTGTGTAAAAACCAATCAATGTTGTGCGGTGATCTCTGCAACGAAAATACCACTGTTGTTCCCCCAAACCATGTACAAATTTCAAGAAAAAGTGCATTATACTTATCTACGCTCGTTAGTGATCTTTCTAAAAGTCTCAGGACAATTAATGTTATCAAATTATTTATAACAGAAACACAGAAAAGAGCTGTATGATCGCAAAGATTTATATTGCAATGTTAATGTTTGTATGTTCAAATATTTGCCCACAAACAAGTTGGTCATTTCATTTGTCCACCCCGTGTCTCGTTAAACGCTATAGTCCACCATTTTGAGCCCTCTTAACAAATTTGTATTATGACATGAATGCCCATTTCACAATCCTTTGAATATTTCAGTGTTATTTTTTTTCCGTTCTCATTTTGATTACTTTTGTTCACTGTAGGCTTTAGCACATTTCATGTTATCACACATTCTGATTACATTTTATTCACTGTAAATCTGCTTGTGAACAAACGCTTTGTATAAATGTTCACGGCCTTGTTGAAACCCAGCTTACAGCTGAAAGCATGTTTTTTTTATCTGTGATAAAAGTCAATCAATCAATCAATCAATCAATCAATCAATCAATCAATCAATCAATCAATCGATCAATCAATTATTCAATCAATCAATCAATCAATAAATCAATCAATCGATCGATCGATCAATCAATCAATCAATCAATCAATCAATCAATCAATCAATCAATCAATCAATCAATCAATCAATCAATCCACCCATCCGTTATGACCTGATCTATAATTTGCATGGCTATAGTCGTGATTCGGCCAATATCTGTTCCTCTGTTTATAGAACGTTTTAAAATGTATATTCATAATCCACACTGTATCAATTCATGGCAATTCTTACTTTACAAATATCAAATCAAATAGCAAATCCAGGCGTATCACTCCACTCATTGTTATCATGATGTGCATGGAACTACATGTATACCATTTATATATTTTAGACAAGGCAGATCGCGATTTATTTCACATGAAATTTACATTGTCAGCCTACTAGTATTCGTTCAGATTCCATGTTTTCACTCAAATGTTCTTAACAGAGACCCCAAAGCCTGCCCAAGGTTTCTCTTGAGTGTTCCACCCACGAACGATCACATGAAATTTAGAGCAGGAAATCACTATACTGAGTTTCAAAAACTTCGTACCATAAAAAGTTTTTTTTTTTTTTTTGGTTTTCGTTGCCGCAATACATTAAAAAAAATTATTATTTCTAGTGTGAATAATAGTTACAAGTGATGATCGTTATTCCGAAGGTTCGTTAATCCAAAAATAAAATCTAAGCTTCATTATTCTAAAAGTTCGTTGATCTGAGAATAAGGTTCGTCAACCTGAAAATATAAAGGCGGTGCAAACCAAGGGACCTTCGGAATTACGAACCTCGTTTCGTTTTCCGGATTAAGGAACCTTCGGAACAACATTTTTTTCCCTTTTTTTTTTTCCTTTCTCCGATTTACGAATTTTAACTTGATTTAGCATAATCGAAAACCTTCGGAACATCGAAGTGTAACCACAGTTACACCTACTTGAAAAAAACAAAAACAAACCCCAAACCCAACAAACAACAAAACTTACACATTTCGTGGTTAAGGCCGTGTCACACCTTTCCGGGCAAGCTACGCGGGCTTGTTGCGAGTAGGGATTTTCCAGCACGCAGGAGAATTTTCTGCGGGCGGACAAGAATGGGTTACGCCATTTCCTGACCCACTTCATCTGACACACTCTTTCTGACACACTTTTTTTGCCATTCATTTTGTACACGGGGCCGTTTTCATGAGACAGCCTCTGTTATTGGCTACTGTGCTAATGAATATTCAACAGCCTTACGATTTTTTTTTTCATAATGAGTCACTCGGTCTGATTCTGTGTCTGTGATTGGCTTTTAGCTATCGACTTACGCGTGATATCGATCTCCTCAAGGGGGTCCATGACGATATCTGATTACCAGTGTGCGTGTGTGTGTCGAATTGCGTTTTGATGCCAGTGAGTGTGGCATAATTTCTGCAGGTTTCCTGTCCATTTCTCTCTCTTTTTATCTCTTTTGCTTTCGTATCATCTTATCTCTGTTATTCTTAGAGTACAATCGTACTACCACAAGTGTTTTTCCCCCATTTTTTGAAGTGATTATCTCGTTTGCAACAATTTAGAGGTGAGTTTTTGTTCGAGTGTTTGTTGAGTTTTTTGATTGAACACGATGTACTTAGATTATCTACGTGTGTGCGAGAACATTCATGGTACCCACTCGTTTGTTTCCGTGTGCATTTTTACCGTACAGTGTCTTCATCGTTCGTCTTAACGAGTTTTCACCCTAGTTTTCCTCAACGTAGTTTTTTACCTCAATTTTTTTTTTTTTTTGCGGTGCAAGATGTTCAGTGTATTTTTTCTACGGTAAAATGCCATCGTTGATGATCTCCGTGTATTCATTACTAGTTTTCCACCTCCGTTTCATTTTGTGTACAATTAACATTGATCTAAAGTCTAACGTAGTTAGCTACAAAGTCTGCGATGTCTGTACGTTTGCTGATGTGTTTTTGTGAGCTGGGAGTGACTATGGTGGGAATGATATTCAGGGTTTTGCTGTGATGGAGATGATAGTGATGATGATCATAATGATTCTGGTGATGATATACGAACCCTTTTTATTTCGTGTGACCATGACGTTGATCATTGATGATGGCGAGAACGACACGAGTAGCCTAGCCTAGGCCAAGGACGAGAGTGACACTGTCCACGGGGGCTGTTGCTCGCTCATGCACAGGAGTGGTCTAGACCTAAAGACCTGCGTTTAATCATTTTTTTTTTAACCTTTTGGTTGTTCACTTGGGTAAGTGCTCCAAAAATTCGTTTCTCTAAAGAAACTCAACCAAAAGCTTGACAATAAGGTTGCATCAGGGCTATTCTTTAGTAAGTATTAGATCTAAATGGCAATGCTAATTTAGTTTTCATTTAGAACTCGATTATATCCCATTTTCTTTGCTCATTTTTCAAATGATAAATTATTTAGAACTGTAAATTTACTTAAATTCTGATGTACTGCATTCACCATTGTAAAAATCAATAAAAAAGAGCCCGCTGAGCAGGTGTTTCATTCTATCCTTTTCATTTCCTCCCTATCGTGTTGGTTTCCTTCTTGTCACTTCCTTCTTTGACCCTGGATGGAAGAAAAAAAAATCCCATCTTGCCAAGTAAAGACAGAACACATACCATCATGAAATATTATGACATTAGAATTGTTTTAAAAGATTATGTAAGTCATCAAAATTCTTGTGTGTGGAAATAGATAATAAATAAAAGGTGATTTCTTACAAAGCAGTTCTTTCAAATGTCCAACAGCCTCAGAACAGCTTCGATAATGAAGCTAGTGAAATCTGAAAACTATCGTGGCAACAAGTGATATTGATAGGAAATTCTGACAAATACTGTCACAACATTTGATGTTTAAATTTGTCGTTTTATTGGATTAGGTCATGAAACTATACATGCCACCGATAAAATCACAATCGCTCTCAATTTGAACAGAGGCAGTAGGGTAGGAATGACTCAGCAAACAGCTGATTATTTATGCGTCGTATCCATGGGCAACTGCGGGGTAACTGGAAGAAGACGCACGAAGTTTAGACTTGAGTCAAGAACTATTATTTATTATCAATTTTTTATTCAAAACATTTTTTTCTTTGGATTTAAAAAAAAAAGGTCGAAATATTTCATATTACGCTTCTTAAATGTATTATGAATATAGATATGAAGTATTTTTATCGTGATTTCATGAAGAATTAGAATTATTTTGAATATATAAATACTAGACGGGCTGAACAATGAAGTCTAATTTTGCCCCAAGAATTTGCAGCCCACCGTACGTGCTGGTGGTGCATTCCTAGCGTTCTTGCCGCACTCTCCCAGCCACGTGCAAGCGCAGCATGCATGCAATATAGTCACCAACAGTCACAGTACATGTTTAGCTACTTCACCGATCTCACTCCTGATCTCTTGCAAAGAAAACCTTTACAAGTGTAGAAAATTCTCTCGAAACTAAGCCAGACATGAATTTGGAATATACATTACAGTGTCAAGACCTTTTCAGTGGACTTTTGTTTTCGCTATTTGTCTGTTTAGCTCTTGAATGTACGACTTCTTACGTCCGATTTGTTTTTTACCTCACCACGTGGTACTGTTTTTTCAGCCCCATGCTTCCTCCATATGCACACATTCATGTTGTAAACACACACAAGCCACCGGCACCGCGATCGAAGTTTGAGCGATAGCGATAACATGTGTAGAGCAGACATGCGGATTTCAGCACAGATGAGTAGTTGAACGTTTCACGATTGTATAACAAAAATTTTTCTATGTCACTGCCAATTTGAATTAGGTTATCTAATCATAGATAGATTACGATTTTATTCTAAAATAGATTAGCTATGGCAAGAATTTGCTTACATGAGAGTTATTTGATAACATTGCAAAATAAAACCCCGTCATTCAAAGGAATGTTCCAGAGCTATCTCGGGGGTTGGGAGCATGAATACCCTTCGCGTGTAGATCGCGCCGTAGGGAAGATCGCGCCCAAGTTCACTGCCGACTTACTAGGCAGGCACGAAGATTACTAGTACACAGAGGCCCGGCGCCCGTACGTAGTATGGGTTAAGCAGCTAAAAAAAAAAAAAAAAAAAAAAAAGGTACTGGAAGCGCACGTAGTAGCAAGGCCTACACGTGGATGAGGTTAGAAATTGCCGCGCGCCTCCAGCTCACCAGCTCCTGGCCGCCTCTTATTGGCCGGCCTTGAGCGCGACGTTCGACAAGCCATACCATAGTCTTGAATATTCATTAGCACAGTAGCCAATAACAGAGGCCGTCTCATGAAAACTGCCCCGTGTACAAAGTGAATGGCAAAAAAAGTGTGTCAGAAAGAGTGTGTCAGATAAAGTGGGTCAGGAAATGGCGTAACCCGACAAGAATGTTTGCGAGTTTCGAACTTGTGTCTTACCTGCTAGACGCGTGCCACTTACCTTCTGTTTGCGTGTATTCCGTGTGACGTGCGTGAGAGCTTTGAAACCAATCTGTTTTCTGTTACGAGCGACTTACGGGTACTGCGAAGTACCTGCGTTGGAGTTGCCTGCGAGGTGTTGCCGGTAAGGGTATCCTACTGGTGTTCTGCGTGTACCTCTGCGGGCAAACCCCCGCGAATCACTCGGAACAAGTTTTGAGCATGCTCAAGGCCTTGTCATGCCGTATCTGGGGAAGTTTTGCGGGTTGACTTGCGGGGACAAAAAAATCCGCGCACCTGACCGACACTACCTATATTTATCTCGCCCGTATAGTTGCCCGGAGAAAATTCTCCTGCGTCCTGGAAAATCCCTACTCGCAACAAGCCCGCGAAAGTGTGGCACGGCCTTTAGGTATAGTGTATACGATGAGTGAATACATATTTTGTTAATCCGTACTTAAAGACATCCACATCAGTACTCGATTATAATTATACGGAAACTGATTCAGTTCTATACCAAAACACATGATTTTAAAATGGGGGGGGGGGGGGGGGAGGGGGTTCCTCTGCTGCCGTACCTCTTGCATGTGCATTATTTGTGATTTATGTATGTATAAAAAGGATAAATTAATTTACCTATCCGATTTTTAATGGGAACTTAAATATACATTAATATACACATAAATATATTAATGTATGCCTGAATATGAAAGCGAGATGGATAAGGGTTATTAACAAATTCCACAGCTATATCTTTACACACAGAATGCAATCTTTTAATGAAAGGTAGGCCTACATTCCTTCCACTTTGTTAGTGATACGTTGACGGTAATATTTCCCTGCTTTATGAAAGAGGGATAAAAAAATCTCTAGAAATATTAAGATATCTTGATTTTTTCCCTTTTTTATTTATTTATCTATTTATTTATTTATTTTATTTTTTTTTTTTTTTGTGGCTATCTCACTGTCCTCCCTCACGAATGTTTGTAGTCTTATGTCGGTACCGGAACTAGAATTGCATTTTGAAGGGATTGTTCGACTTCCCTAAAATGTCATCTACTGTGTTTTACTATTTCATGCTTTCTTTCATTTAATCACGATTGAAGAGATCTAAAAAGAAATCTACAATAGGCATATAGGTCGCTTCGATTGAAAACAATATCATTATACGTATACATGTAATTCAAAATTGACAAATATCCAAAATTCTTTTCAACATAAATATATATGATATAATATATACAAGTGTATATATATTTTTCTTTCAATATACGTGTACACCTAACCCTGATATTTTGATAAATACAATTTCAAGTGCATTTACTGGCCGTCGTTAGCTCGTTTTTTTTTTATGTATAATCTTCACATATTTGTACTGTATTCGAATCTTAAAGAACGAAATGATCGATATGCTGTATTCATTTCCCTGTATGGGAAGTTAACTCTGTAAGAACTGACACACTCGTTGCAGTGGTCCGCTTGCTCTGCCGCGGCGTCCGAACAAGGCCCGTACTGGTGAGTCGCCTCAACAGCCTGCTTGGTTGCTGGATTTCAGCCAGATTCCACGTAAGAATGCATCGAAAGACCTCTCTGAAGGTGGGGTGTTTGAGGCCGTAAATGAGGGGGTTCAGACAGCTGTTTGCCGTAAGGATCATACCTGTGTACATTGTGCTTGTACCACCGCCTGGTATCATGAAGTTTACTGCATGAGGGAGAACGCAGAGTACGAAAATACAAACAACTGTAAACAGGTTTTTTGTTATGTCGATTTCTCGTTGGTTGAAAGTTGAATGTCCGCTTTTCTTGTCAATGACTGTGGTTGAAAGCGCTTTGCCACCTGATGCATCTGCCGAGCTCTCCCCGAACTGCAACTTGAATTTCTTTGCACTCACAATGACGAATCGGAGGATAAGGACATAAAACACAGCCGTTATAAATAGCGAGCAAACCATGATTAGACCTTGAAAGATGATGTAATAGAAGTCTTTGGGGTTGTCATCAGTGAGCGAACAAACGCGATATTGTTCAGACATACCCATTGTTCCATAGCCCAGGGCGGGAGGGACTACCATGGAAATGGAAGAAAATGTCCACGTCACGATGGCAACGATAAAGGTCTTGCGATGGGTGTTGAGTCCCTGGTTGCCGTGAATCGATTTCGTGATGACATACCAACGGACGAAAGCAATGGAAACCAGTGTCAGCACACTGCAGCAAAGAGTGGTATAGGAAACGACGACCACGGCAGCACAGACATTGACCGGCAGGGGCCAGTTATAGTGGCTTAATACCATAACCATCTGGTAAGGTAAGGTGTTACAGGTGAAGAAATCCGCCATGGCCAGGCTAACCACCAGTATGTTTGTCGCTGTTTGGAGCTTCTTGGACAGAAACACTGATGCGACCACAAGGAGATTACCAGGTATGCCAATGACCACGATACTGGCGAAGAACACGCTCATAATGACACGATGATGGAAGGGAAGTGCTACAGAGCTAGCTTCCGCCAGAAGCTCGACAAGGGACGAATTGGGCAAAGTCACAAATTCGCCGACTTCGTCGAACTCGGTGTTGAAAATTTCATCGTGAAACTCCATGTCTTTATGTTTGCGAGCCCGTGTACAGCGTTTTGAAGACCAAGAAACGTGTGTTTTGAATATTTGTTGAGGGCTTTGATCGCGACGGCTGTGTGTTTGTCTCTGCTGTTCCTTTGGCTAAAAACAAACTTGCACCAATGCAGCTGCAGTACTCCCTGTCTTGCAAGTCGTGCAATCTGAGCGAAATACAACCTTTGACGAAAACGAAAAGCTCCGAACAAGTGTGACAAAAATAATGTACTGCCTGAAGAGAGTACGCTTAATCGTCAAGACTCGAATTCCTGCCATAAAAGATGGCGGGGGGGGGGGGGGGGGGGGGGCTTCAATCTACAATTGTCGCTAACAATAGTACAAGCATATTACAATAACACGCCTTCTTTTTTTTTTTCCTCAGCTGGTTTTCAGACACTTTTCTACACGACCAAGCTTTCTCTCAAAGTGAAATGTTCACGTTCATCATCCTGATATTGTAGGAGGCAGTGTACATCCACAGTACATTGTATACATCCAAAAGAGAAAGAATTCAGGTCGTTCCAAAATAATTTGTTAGGAAAACTGCTTATAACGAGCACATGAATTCAGCGAACGACGATATAAATCATTATTATTACAGTGATATGTCGTCATTCGCGGAATCATGAATATTATTGTGAATAGAAGATGCATGTCGTGGATCGTCTTGGACATAACGTAAATGACCATCACAAGTTGAAACAGGCTAAATCAAACTTGAAATTACTGTATATAACCATTTATTCCAGATACCAGATAAACCAATGCCGAAGATGCCAAGGGCGGCGAGGTGGCTCAGTCGGTGACGTATATCTGCCTTGCAATCAATTTACAAATAACGAAACAAAACAAAACAAAACAAAACACGGAAACTCCTGATACTTCAAAACTTCGAACGCACTTTCTTTTTTACCATACAACGTTGAAGTCTGAGCTTATTACTGAATTCATAACTAAAATGGCATCTTTAATTCTCCTTGAATAGACAATATAAAAATGTTGTACTTGACATCGAGAACCACGTCAGTCAAAATAATATCTAGTCCTACGATTCAATCATACAGTTGTACATGACCATAGCTTTATCAATTATCTCGATCTACACAAAGAATCTGGACTGTAGTCGACCGTTACCGGTCAGCCTACGCTTCGATGCACATACAGTATTCGCTGACCGGTGCTATTGTGGTTTTCGAATGTATACCCCGGTAGGCAGCAATTGAATCGGGCCACCCATGAATCCCTGCCCGAACGAGTCTTAAATGATAAAATTCTATTGGGTGGCGGACCTGACGCCATCACAACATCCGCACTTTGGTTGCCGGGGAGTATTCCGTCCAGAGAATTCTATAAAATCCTGAATTGTCACATTTTATGATCATATCGAAAATATGGTCGTTGGAGGGTGTTGATCTATCCGTCTTTGTCTACAAAATGATAAATGATAAAGATGGTGTTTGACTGATGCTTCTTATGAGACGTGTGTAGTGTCACAGAATTAAAAAGGCATGGCCTTTCATTTCACCTAATGTATTTTGGTGATCTATAACCTCTGAAAATGCAAAAAAAACAAAAAACAAACAAACAACAAC
Source organism: Diadema setosum (assembly GCF_964275005.1). Lineage (NCBI taxonomy): Eukaryota > Metazoa > Echinodermata > Echinoidea > Diadematoida > Diadematidae > Diadema > Diadema setosum. The sequence continues at coordinate 152,413 of NC_092697.1, read as the reverse complement.
AACAACAACAACACTCCCCCCCCAAAAAAAAAAAAAAAACAAAAAAAAAAAACAACCAAACAACCCGGATCTTTGGACCTATTCGTGCTTTTTGTTCGTCTTGCTAGTTTTACATATACATGTACAATGTATATTATGTAACGTAGAAAGACTGGAAGGACAATGGTCTAATCGCTGTTTCGTGACACAGAACTTTTGCAATGCACTTCTAAACTGAAATAAAGTAATAAAAATGAAAAAACAAAAACAAAAACACGTGATAACTTTGGTTCTACGAACGACACTAAATGCCCAAACGTTTGGAAGACAAGAATGACAACCAAAACTTTATATCAGGTTATAACAGAATTGCACCATATTTCTTTCATGTGCTTTTTAATAAGCTTAGGAAATATAAGCAAATACTTCATAAAACACAAAACAAAATCAGAAGTGACAATAAAATACATAGTAATTCGCCTTCACAAGGCGCCTGAAAAGTGCATTATAATGCAATGATTGACAGAGTGGAATACGCGTGAAGGATTTGAAGTGCTCGCTGTCTATCAAGTAAAGAAGTTGACAACTCAAATCGGGAGCAAAGGCGCTGTTCACGTTACCCACGGTAGAATACACACACCAAATCGCACCTAGCTAGCCCTTGCCTTCTATTGTCAATCCATACTGTTTTCTAACTGCACAATGAAGTCGCTGTATCTGCCAGTCACTTTTACTTTTCTGCTAGTAATGTGATTACGGGTATTTAATTCGTTGATAATCGTTTTCAAAGTTGAAGTCCTATCATTGACATTGGTTATTGGTAGTTTCGGAAGTAATAAACGAGAATACAAAGAAAATATCTTAAAAAGGCACAAAGGAGCGCAAATAAGCGCCGCGGGTCCCACAGTTAGTGTCATGAAATCATAGGGTGTAAGGTTTCAAGCCTCTAACGTGGCAGCTCTTTCTGTCAAAATTTGGCATTGCACAGTGGAAGTTTACACAAATCGACACACGAACTCACACATTCTTTTACATGCAAAATACTAGTCTTGTTTATGCAACATAATCAATAATTTACCAGCTTTTTTGTTGCAATTTCACAGAAATAAAAAAAGAATTGCATAATGTTCTTCAAAGGACATTGCATTCCTGCTCTTTGAAACATTTTCCTTAATAACATATTTTCATAATCATGTTTTGTCTTTGCTTTAGTGTGGTCAGTGTTTGGTGTTTGGCTAGTAAATGGGAACCAGTAGACTGGAATGGCTTGAAGAGTTACATTGGCTCGAATTCACGAAGGTGGTACAAATGAAACCATGGTTTAAACCATGGACAAAAACCATGGAGCGCCAAGTCTCGCACGGAATATTTCGTTACGAAATTGGTCATTTCGTCGACAATATGACCGTTTTGTTAAACAAAATTATAATTTCGTGGACAAAATGTTCATTTAGTTACAAAATGTTGTCATTTTGTTACAAAATAATAATTTCATCGACGAAATGACTGATTTCGTAAGGAAATATTCCATGCGACACTTGGCACTCCATGGCTTTTGTCCATGGTTTAAACCATGGTTTCATTTGTACCACCTTCGTGAATTCGGGCCATTATGTCAGATTGTGATCTTTGTATTGACCCATCTCCACGCTGAAGCCCCAATGATGATTTCAAAATCGGTGGTAGTGCTGGTACTGGTGTATCTCTCAAACAACTCCCTGAAATCAAGCTCAAATCCCGACGGTCACATTAAACAAGCAATACCTATCATTATTATCTGCAAGAATGAATCATTAATTTCCCCAAAACATGGTCATTTTTTTTTCTAAATCATGCTAATCATGCTATTTTATGCATATTTTTGTGTTTAAGATTTTAAGCTCTACAACCCTAAATAAAGCTTAAAATTAGGTGTTTTTTCTTGGTAGTATCATTAATAAATACAAAATGTGAAAAACTGTGATATCAAAATGAATTTTTAAATGTATTTTATTGTTTTTGGTGATAAGCACAATCAGGGTATGCAATCATGGTTCAACTTCTAAAAGAATGCACCAACTGACTTCAAAATTCACATGCAGCATGCTTAGACATCAATAATCACATGTGGTAATACAATAGCTAATTTCTTCTCATTAACTGTTAATTACTGAAGATTAATTACCAAAGAGTCCCCCAAAACCCATGTAATGCATAAAAAAAAAAAACGTTTTACAACTAACATAAAAATCAAAATTTGAGGTCCAAATTTTAAGTCTACCCCTAAGTGTTTGGTATCAAATTAATGGATTTTTCCTGGCATTGCTTGCATGCAACAAAAAACAGTGGTCCTTTCTGCTGGGGAAAGTTATAAAAGTCTGAAGTCCCATCATGGTAGGAGTGTAATGCTGGCTTATTTCTGTGACATTGTGACCTTTTAACCCATGCTGTACAGCAGATGGAGAAACAGCTTATATTTTTGCTTTTCCTAAAAGTACTGAAGATACACTACAATATGGTGTGCTGTTTGCCAATAAATGTTCAGCCAGTTTTGAGTTTTGAGCCATTTTTGCAGCCTTTTTTTTTTATAGTATTTTCAGTGAGGTACATCCTAATTTGACAACTTACAAGAATCTTTTGCCCTTATTCAATATCCTTGGTTTTTTAGCCATGACTTGTACATATGTAGCAATCTATTGTGTGAAATTTTTTAGCAAATTTGAGCAATAAGATTTTTTTTTTTTAATATTTACAAATTGCTGAGAAAATAAGATCCATACCCATCTTCTACTGCATGAAGATCATATGACAAGTGTTCAGTGTTCTTATTTCAATGCTTTTTCATTTTTTAAAGATACATGTATCATAAGCAAAAACATAGTACAGCATATTTTGGTTTAATATGTCATTGTTTGAGTGTCACAGCTTGGATATCAACTCAAGTCAACATAAATCTCATATTCATTCCTCTATCTGTGTTCAAAAATGTGAGAACGGATCCAAACACTATGCACACATATATGAATATTCAAGGTCAAACTGTAAAGATAATTTTTTGGTGAAAAATATCATATCTTCCAATATACCAGCCCTAATTTCATAAAACTTTGTAATAATGGCCAGCATATGTCTGTTACCTCTTCACTCTTTGGCAAAAGAGAAATATTATAAAATACATAAAAATGGTTTTATATGAATTCAAAGTAATCCCTACAAAATTGACCATCCATTTTGAGTAGTGAAAATATGACATTAATTCATATTTTGTGGTATGTCATGGTTACGTGCTAGTGGTGAATTAAAGGGGTATTTATCAGGAATATCTAAAAGCAATTTCAGATGAAAAAACATTTGTCCTTTTTTTTAAATAAATTTTTCCAATATATTAGTCATTTTAATGTAATTTGACACCCCTAATTAAAATGCTAATTTATGCCCATTTTGATGCAAAAATTTGACTCTTTCTTTACATGAAATGAAAATGTGTACACTCAGCTACAACAAACAGCAAAAAACACATTTTCACCAAGTTTTCTCATTTTTCCCGTTATGCATTCGCATACCCTGATTGGGTATTCTTATGTACATTGTATTTCTTTTTTGTTTTTGTTTTTCATTGCTTCTCTTTACCTAGAATAGATGATAACCAAAAAAGGATGTTATCTAAGAAAAAACAGGGAAAAACACTGATTTTACACTTCCTGCAAAATCCATACATTGTACACACAAAAGTCAATGGAAATTGCCATTTTTGGTAACACTGTTCATGAAAATGTGCTATATCTCTTCAAGCATACCCATGATTTTCGTAAATAGGATCTCAAAATGTGCACAAAATGTGAAAGAAACAAAATTTTCAACCTCAAAAAATAATTGTGCAAAACATTGGGGGGGGGGGGGGGGGGGGGCTTTTGTAGCTCCCCCATCGCCGGGCTACATAAGGTATAGTTTTTTTCATTTTGCTCAACCATGGTATAAACAGCAAACAGCCTGATGGGCAAGCAAACAGCCTGATAGGCAAATGGCCTGATGGGTCACCAAACTGTGTGATAGGCCAGCAGACTGCCTGATGGGTCACCAAACTGTGTGATAGGCCAGAAAACAGCCCGATCAGCAAACAGGGAATATGATAAATACAGAGGAACCCCATTATAATGAGTTGCTTGGGTCTGCTAAAATGTTCTCGTATTGCGTATCTTGGTGACAAAAAGGGTAAAAATAAATGAATACAAAAAATAATGGGACCTGCAAAATTATCGCTTCAGGTGTCTCTCTATATCCAACCTTGTTATAACGAGGTTCCACTCTTCTTTGAGATGACCATCTACGTTTAACCGCAATAGGTGTGGAAGTTGGGACAGGGGAGTGAATGTGTAGAAAGCTTCCAAAGATGGACAGAAATAGGCATTTTAGTCATTTCATCATCAAAATATGTGGGTTTTTATATCAACTCCTATATGTTTGTACATGTGCACAGTGAAACATGTAAAAACACGTCCTCTCATAAGCATATTTTTATGTTACATTGAGCTCTATGGACACTGTGATAACACAATTGTTTACACTGCAAGCGACATCGGCAAGCCAATTAACCTGCTGCATAAGAGCTCAATGAAGAGCAGATTGCTTTTGGGATATTGAAAGACGAACATAACACTGGAAGCTGACCATAATACTTACTGAGTACAATAATATTCAGTCCTCTGAAACGCATATCAACATGATCATCTTTCTCCCCTTGTAATACCAGTACAATGTAGTATCATGTCAGTGATTGGCTGATCTAGCATCTCAGCAGAACCTGTTCCAATCACTCATCTCCACTCTGTTTCTTTGTAAGTGACACAGGAAATGTGAGAAAGATGTGTATCCCTCTACTGTTTGCACTCCATTCTCTTAGGAATAATATCTTTCGCTTGTACCTCCATGAGTTTTTGCATCATGTTCTATTGCTGTTATTTTCGCTTGTTCCACAGATGCTTGTATTTGTTGGCATCAAAATTGTCATTGAGATCATCAATGATCTTGACTTTCTTCTTGGGCTGGTAGCGTGTAAGGCGGAGCTTCTTTTCATCCAGAGGCAGCATGTTAACATCTACAGGAAGCTGAAAACGAAAATGAAAAGAATGAAAGTCCCTCACATAAAAGACAAGACAAGTCATGCCTTTCCAGTCTTTTGATAGTATGGAGATGATTTTGACTCTTATTACATCGGTAATTGATGCTATCTTCAAAGAAACATTTACATGTAAAAATGTGTAGGATAAGCATGCAAGGGCTATCAACAGCATGCAATTTCAAGCCAAATTTTACATTTATTTAATGTACATATACAGACAGCTTTAATAAGATGACTGTGAATACAAATGGCAATTCTGAATACTTTTTCTGTACATACCGGTAGTTTTTGTGGTAGTAGTGGTGATGGTGGTGGTGGTAGTGTATGTGTGTGTGTGTGTGTGTGGGGGGGGGGGGTAGTTTACAAAGACATGGGTTTTTGTGTGAATTGCACTGCTGTTCAGCAGTTGACTAAGGGTACATGTACGTTCGAGTGCTCTAGAGCGCACCAAAGCGAACTGAACTAAAGCACACCATAATGAACTGTTCCAGATTGAAGTGTTCGAGAGCTCTGTTGAGAAAGTGACCTCGTGAGTTATTTTTAGAACAGGTCATGCACTTTGTAGAAAGAGGGTTGTTCACCTGGTGTGCTTGAACTACTTTCAGCTGTCCCAAACATAAAGTTGCATTACAATGTATGACATGTGTGCATGATACGCACATTCTCACCCGCGAACTTTTGGTACGCTTTTGGTACCCTTTTGCACATCGGGAAGTGGTTCACTTTTGGCTCGGTACAGTATGGTACTGTACACTTTAGGAGTGTTCAAGCACTCATCTGGTACTGATACAGTACGGGACAGTTCGCTATAGGAGAGCACTGGAACGCACTCTAGGTCTGCTCACCAACTTGGCATTTCAAGAAAGACACATCTCAAAAATATGAAAAAGCATACCTTCAAGATCTTCCTGGGTTCAGAGTACATGATACGATAAGTTGAGCCATCAGTGTTAACCACAACTGTCGGGTACATCCTCGGGTAGATCTTGCGATTGGTCTTGGCAATAGCAGCTCTGTTTGAATTGCACCTCATCAACACCGCTGTTGGAGCTACATTTGACACTACTGGCCTCAGCAAATGCCCCTTACACAGCCGGCAAAAGACTTCCATTTTCTCAGTTCTAGAAGTCAAGGCAACAGTACAAAATATTATGTTACATGGTACCGTACTTAAACAATTCTAAAAGAAAGAAAATAATTTATATTGCTGTATTCCTTTAAAAGTCGGAAAACACTTTTTATTTTCTAATATACCAATTGTTTTGCTGTTTTGTTCTTTGATTTGTTGCTCATACATTGTACAAGTAGGCAAAAAAATCTGACATCTTGATTTCCACAGTATTCTGTGTACTACAGTCTGTGTGTTTACAGAAGTTGATGTAACAAAATATCAATGAAATGTTAATGAAACTGATTCACTATTCACAGCACATCAGCATGACAGTGACTTAAAACATACAGGTGCAGCACACTAATGAGTTGCTTTGCAATATATTGTGTAACATGTGAATGTCCAATGAGAACATTATACAGTATTCATGTCCATGGATACATGTATTGGATATTCTTGACAAATAAAGGTGAAAAAAGAAAGAAAAATGAGTAATAGCAAATTCATTTTTCCAAAGTTTGCTTTGCACTGGTATTTCAATCAAACTGACTTAAAACACAATTTAATGTTTAAAAAATTGTATTGAATCTAAGATAAAAGCAATGTCAACACTGATGTGTCATGTCCGAAACAGTATTTTACTATAATGCAAACATCTGTTGCTTTTCAAACCAGCAAGACTTTGTGTAACCGCTGAGGATGTGTAATTGCTTACAATGACCCTGAACAATAGACATGAATACCACAAATATCCCCTTTTTCAGAGCTCTGCTGACTAGGCTTCTGGACTCTTGCTCCAAGGCACATGAATGCTTTTTTAATAATTCATGATGGATTGCCCCGGGCACTGCTAGTCTGAATCCATGGTAAAGGGTAAAATGCATGCACATGAAAGAAATAGGCACATGTTCTCATGTGCTTGCATACACTACATTCAGGATGAAGAAAGTGACAGCGGAATTTCTCATGACTATGTACATGTAATAGAGCATTCCAATCCTGGCCACTGTTCAGGACCATTGTCAGGGTGTTAACCACACACTCCCATGCACACCAATGGACTCCTGTGCAAAATTACAATTTTGTACAGAGGGTTGAAAACAGAGAAAAATCTGAAACAGAAACCTAACTCTAAAATAAATCTTGAATTTAATGATGGGCAAGTCCAAGATATCGCGCACCTTACGTATGGGACATTCAGAGATTTCAAACCTCTGAAAAGTAATGAAGGAGCACTTGGATTTTCCTGTTTATCATCAGGATGACTGGTATCCCTGAGAAGAACATTGTGTTTAAGTTTGATGTCATTTGACCTTGGGTTAATTATTTTATTAAGAAAAATATGGCAACTTACGTATGGGACCAGAGAAAAACTGGATTTTTCAAAAAAAAGTTTGACTTGAAAGTTCTCTGAAAGTACCTTATTGATCAAGTTCTGTTTAGAAGTAAAGAAAGGTACAATACTGAAGTATCTTTCAGCAAAGTTTCATTGCAAAAGAATAAAGCATTTTTTCATGAAGTTGGTTTAATTAACGAAAGTACACCTTACGTATGGGACATGGCTCAACTTACGTATGGGACATATGTCTTTAGTGCACAAGTGTATTCATGGGAATGACTTTGAATTTTCCCATAGTGTCATATTCAGTTCCACAAATCATACTACAACATTTAACAAATGAAATAGACTGCTAAGTAGGTGCTTTCCCAGTTCAAGTACCTAACAAAAGCTAAAATAAGACAAATAAAAGTAATTACCAATTTGCAATTAAATATCTTAGTTTGGATTCCGTCATGCATTAACACTGTCCTCATGATGTCTATACATACAGATACAGTATATACTGACACTCTATTTCTAGCCCATTTGTAATACTCTGGTCAATATTTTTATCAATTGAAAAAAAAAAAATGTGCAAATTCTAGCTTGTGACCTTGATGTAGCATACATGCACATGTACCATGACTAATTTGTAGTCTTGATAATTTCAACTGTAAAATCAAATGTCATGTACAGTGTAATTTGCAAATACAGTTTGAAGTGGGTACTTTCAGTAGTTCTACAACTGTAGGCTTACCTTGCAAGTTGTCTAGTAAGTTTTTATAGAGCTTTATAATAGTTTGAAATGCAGCACAAAACACAACAACAAGAGTAATTCATTTTGCTCTGTAATCATCATGTTTTGCCATGTGAATTTTAGCTTCTGCAAAATCAATCAAATTTGAATGAAACTTTTAGACTTTAAAAGCCGTGGTAGAACAAAGAGATAGAAGAATGTATGTACCTATGCTGGCTTTTTTTTTTCTCAAATTGCATGGCTTCAAGTCTATGAAACCAAAGACCACAAAATTTGTGTTGATACTTTGTACATACATAATGCTTGTGTAGTGAAACAGGAAAGATTATCATTTGTATTCAAGTCTTCAGAGAAAACGTAATTCTAGATTTGAAACTCTTAAGTAACTCACTGATCTGAAACTTACAATTTTGATAAATTCTAATAACCTCATTTGATCATACACTACCAGATTGCAATGTATGTTGATAATTGTGTAGATGTGGGGTACAAAGTAAGTATGATTTGATGAAGGTGTCTCAGAGCACATCTGTCTCCTCAAACACAAAATAGAAAAAAAATGAAATCCCTATTTTTTGTGTAGTTTGTGTTTTTAGCACTCCAACCAGAGAACCAGTATTGATATTGTGGTTCATGGTAAATATAGTCTTCATTTTACCGGATTTTTAGAAATCATGTTCATGACCTTGATAAAGTCATGACATATTCTGAGGGTGTGCAGTTGAAATATTAAACATCATATCAAAATAAAAAGTATTCTCGTAGGGTTTTTCCTTTGCTATCAACTCTATTAATGACAAAGTTACCTGCTGTCACCTCAAGTGATTTTTCTATTCAGTAAGACCTGTAATGTTGTCATTGATGAGCGCCACAAGCACAATTGTTTTGATTTCCCTTTTGAGGCTGTACAGCCTGTAGTACATGCTGAACAATGTACTGCACCTAAAATGACACTCAGAGAATCCCACTCTCTTGTACAAAGTCATTTTGTAGAGAGGTAAAGTTGAAAATGATAACTGAATTAAGAAAATATCCAATATCAAAATGTTAAAGGGAGGAATGCTAATTGAAGACCAGCTGCACAGCCTGTAATGAAAATAAATGAATATTCTTTATTTTCCTTTCTTAATCATAGAATGACTCAATAATGCTGTTCTTACACTCTCCCTGAGGTCAACTGAGTAGGAGAGGCAGATATATAGACATATCCTTCAGAGTAGGTGCAAAGATAACCATTAACCAAACAAATGTAAGGACATATAGCATCCATGTCAAAAGGCGGTTTTCCCATTCACTTTGCATGTAATGTCCCATACGTAAGGCATTTGTCCCATACGTAAGCAAACTTTAATTAGTTATAAGAGGAAGGACTAATTAAATTTCCACATTTAGTTTTGCTAATATGGAGTTAAAATGAATAAATTAGAACTTCCTGAAGTATGATTGGTCAATGTTAGAAATCTTTAGAGAAAACTTAAAAAAACATACTCAAATCCTTACGTATGGGACACTTCGTTCTGGGAAAGTGCATAATTTGCATAATTAATGTGCTGACCTTGTCTTACCAATTGGAAATTATACTAGCTCATACAGGGGTCATGTCCATAAAGGAACTAGGTCAAGGACAAATTCAACTGATTTTATATGAATATTTTTAATTTGTCCCATACGTAAGGTTTGTTTTTACTTTATGCAAATTAAGGTCATATTTCTTGCATAAATTTGCATAATTCAATATTTTCTTTGCTGGAAATATATAATTTAACTCTTTGGCTACAACATGATATCAATAACTTTTCGATTAAATCAAGATGAATTTTGAGCATCTGAGGGGACATTATCTTGGACTTGCCCTGAAACTGATAATATGCTATCATTTTTAAATTACCTCCAACAAAATTGTACACTATTCAGCTATTGCTTATATATCAATGTCGGTATTATCTGATATATAGTTTTCGAACTTTTAAGGATCAAAAGTGAGAAATGTTTTTTGTAACACCTAGTAGGTGCAATACAATAATGTTATACATTGTACTTGTGGTTCATTTTACATCTTATAGACCAGTAGTTGTACCCTGTTGATACAAGAAGAACGAGTGAGCAAATGTATATTGCTGTATCTGGTCCATTTGCCTACATAGGTTGTTAACATGTCACATCCGAAACACAGTTTGTTTACATTTATCACTGCAAAATGTACAAATGAACCTGAGCTGACATAATTTATGAATACATATTTATTGTGATAAAAGTCAAACACCTACCCCACCTATTTACCTGGTTAGTCTGTTAGTGGAGACACTGACTTGAAAGTTGTGTATACAAGTATTTCGGCTGTGACATACTGTTTTGGATGTGACATGTGTTAATGGAAATCGTAAAATTCACACACAAAAAAAAACCTGAATACTTTCCTAATTTTCACAGATTCATATGAGGGTATTAGAATAAGCGGTGATTTAGAAATGGTGAAAACTGTTCTGCTTTAATTTTTGGTATTAATCATCTCAATCTGAAATTTGTTTCAGATGTGACAAAAAGTTTTAATTTTTGGCATGTTTTCTTTTCAAGCATGGGTGATACCTTCATACTGCTACATAAAGTAAATCTACACATCATTGACCATGTATTAAACAATGATTTGATGCTTTGAATGTCAATCAATTTATTTCAAGCACTGATTCTATACGACCCAAAATTGTTAACAGAAAATGTCACGTCCGAAACACCAATTTAAAAGTTAGTGACACATGTACGTATGAGATGTTGTAGTGTTCCATTGGCCCAATGGTGGTACATTGTATATGGTAGGTATTTAGTTACCCTATTTGGTAGCTCATTTTTTAAACCAACCGCCCGTTTTCCCATTGAAAAGCACATAAATCCAGTGATTGGGCAAATATGTGTTAACAATAATTACGTGTATCACTAATGAGGATTTTCTTCAATTCTTTTTCCTCCTGTTTTCTCAGGTCATTTACCTGTATCCCCTTAATTTTTCTTAATTTGTATTCATGTTCGAATGTTCCAGCGTATTGCGCCCGTCCCACATGTATTTTTGATTTTCAATGCGAGAAAGCCATTGCACAAGGGTGGTACGTGGTCGATCTAAAAATAGGTGGTCAATGAGTAGTAGACTTACCAACTATACCCTAAAACCTTGCAAAATTTGTCCCTGAAGAATGGCAATTTTTGACCACATATGCCTCCCTCTGGCAAGGTGGATTGGCCCAGGGAGGTGTAAGAAAATGAGAGACAACTCCTGCTCTCCTTTGAAGGATGCGCGGCACCGCCGAGAAGTTATGCGCTTAACTACAGGTGGAAATCAGGTGCTTTGACAAAAGAGAGCATCAATAATCGGGTCTAGCGCTCTCACATCTAGAAATACTTGCCCCTACTGCATTTCGCTCTCTCTTTCAATGTGATGGCAACACATTTATGTACCTTGAATTGGAGCAGCGAATCAAAATGCAGTGTAAAACTGACAATTTTAACAGCAAATATTTTAAAAGCACGCTGGAGCAAGCTTTAGCGGAGTACTTTATTTGAAAGATCAAAATATCCCAGATTAAAGGATAGAAAACTAACATGCGGAAATGTGCGCATTATAGAAAAATATTAGGTTTTAAAGAGGGCCTAATTTTCATTTCACTTCAATTTGTGCATTGCGAAGAAACTAGAAAGACATGTTTATATTATTGAATTCTTTCCTAAACTACATTGTACTCTTAATCAATTCGAGTATTTCATTTAAAATTTTACGGAGAAATAAAGCTTGTAATTCAACGAAAGGTGAAATGCGTTCTTCGTCTCCGCACTACGCCTTGCAACTAGAGCGGTGCAGAGCATGACTTCAAAGCGTATATTGGAATGCTAGACATCCCATTGTAACGTTTTGAACCCAAACATGTGTTTGCATGAATTAACGAAGAGTTGTCTCTCCTTTTCTTACACCTCCCTGATTGGCCACAGTCGGGCACAGAGGTTTGTAATGTTTTAGGCCTAGTCTATGTGCTATGGCCCATTGCATTTGGGTGCTGTTCGTTATTCCGGCGAAGATTCGTTAATCCAAAACACACAAATTCCCATAAACTATACCTTTCCCAGAGGTTCGTTAATCTGAAAATGAAAAAGGGCTCGTGGTTAAAGATAATATAAAGTTTTGGTACCTAAAAAGTTTCCCTGAATTTCCTTGTCTTAGTCTGTGTTTCCTTTCATATAACTAACACTGTGAGACTTACTCGCCCCAAAGTGCTCTCATGTCTGAGTAATCATGCAATAATGGTTTTGTACCAGAGCCGCCGCCGTACGGCGGCATGGTAGTACACGTTTTGTACGAAACCATTATTGCATGTTATAAAATGGGTTCAAGAATGTAGCCAATTGGAAGCGCTGAAATGAGTCACGTGTGCGTGCATTAATTTCTTCAGGTATGCACTAAGAAGAGTCTCTCTTCCACCTCCCTGGCCTGACGTACGTCACAATGTTTACACTAGCAGTGCGCACTCAATCAGTTGTTACAAGTGCGTCACGCGCTACTATACGCGCTGTCAATCCTGTAAACAACTTCTAGTTTGGGCCGCAGGCTGCCACAACAGCCGGCGGCCTTTCTTGTGCATAACAGTACGTGGCGTACGTATACTCTTATACGTACGTAAAGTACTTATGTGCGGGATTTCCGAGTGCGACGTGCGTAAATGTTTGGGACGAACATCTTCGGACATCTTGACTTTTGAGCGAGTGCTACATGTACCTGACTGGTATTGACCCACAAAGGTACGTGAATAATGCTGTTAGTTTTCGACCCATTTTATAAAACAAATGATGCACAGGATTATTTCGTGGCGTTAGTGAAGGTGCGGCGCACTCTCGAGTATTGACAACGGTTGCAAACATGCACTCGGCTGCGCCTCGTGCATGTCGCACCATTGTCAATACTCTCGAGCGCGCCGCACCTTCACTAACACACTCTATCCTGTGCATCATTTGTATAATAACTGCGACCAGCAGCGTGCAGCCCCATATGTATAGCTAACTGCGACCAGCAGCCCCATACGCATAGCGTAATGGGGCTTCGCATTGTAGCATTCAGGATCATGACAGAATTAGTATCGCGGGTAAATATCAACTTAAAATCCAAAAATTTCTTCAATTTGTAAACTTACCAGTTAAGGTGAAGTATTGAAAACAGGCTTTGGGCAACGTTTGGTTCTGCCAATGGTCCCTTTCTGTTCGAATTGATGACTGAATGTGACTCGGTCGAGAGGACCTTGGGAGAGCTACATACACTGAATACTACGGCCAACGCATGCGCACACAAACATCTTATCTGTTCATGGATTTGAAATTTGTGCGCATGTGATGTGCATGCGCTGGCCGTAGTATTCAAGGTGTATGTAGCAAACCCAAGGTCCTCTCGACCGAGTCACATTCAGTCATCAATTCGAACAGAAAGGGACTATTGGCAGAACCAAACGTTGCCCGACGCCTGTTTTCAATACTTCAACTTAACTGATAAGTCTTCAAATTGAAGAAATGTTTGGATTTTAAGTTGATATTTACCCGCGATACTAAATCTGTCATGATCCTGAATGCTACAATGCGAAGCCCCATTTTACGCTATGCGTATGGGGCTGCTGGTCGCAGTTAATTGCATGATTACTATTAATACTAAGACATGAGAGCACTTTGGGGCGAGTATTAAAGTCTCACAGTGTTAGTTATATGAAACTGAAAGGTACTTTAACCTGAAAAGGTAGCACTTTTGGTGCCCTTTTAAGCTTTCAAACTATGGTAACGCAAATGGCAACACGACTTTTTTTACTTACTTTTTATAGTTCAACAAGTAGTCATTTTAAAAGTTACACCACTGATTTGAAACAGGACTAATTTATATAGGCCTAGGTCCTACATGTATGAAAATGAAGAGGTCGACCGACCGCGCGCGCGCCGCGCCGCGATCACACGTGCCTTCACACAAGATAAGAATTACTAACTTGAAATTGTACATATTGGACTGAACTACTGCACTACTGTGATAAACTGATGAGTAGGTCTGTAGTAAACAGCGGTAAAGACTTTTCTGTCCACCTATGCTAGAGTGGCATGGGAATCTCATGAAAATTTACGGCAGCTCGTCGATAGTTGGGTAATCACATCCTACCTGAAGTAATAAAAGGCTATGTAGGCAGGCAAGATTTTGACATCGGTGTGAGAGTCTACGAAGCGTCGAATTCGGCGACCGGATAATTGGATGGGGCCAAAGGAGGCCCGCACGCGATTTTTTTTTCCGTAACCCTAACGCGTCGAAATTGCCAATTGTGGCACTTGAGCAAAGACTATCAGTGTACTACATGTACTGTAGTTGGTTGCGATACTTGTGTTGCTTTCTTGTATACAGTACCATGGTCGTCTGCTAACCACAGAATCAGATTAGAATGTGAGAATGGCACGCCGCCTTGTGAACTGTCATAACAACGGCTTTGTGTGTGTGTGTGTGTGTGTGTGTGTGTATGTGTGTGTGTGTGTGTGTGTGTGTGTGTGTGTGTGTGTGTGTTGTGTGTGTGTGCGTGTTTCCACTTCGCCATCGGCATTGCGTTCTGCTTTGCCGTCTGCTTACACTACTGGTATTCCTGTGGTTTTGTTCGCCGTCTGCTGACACTTTTCCTTTGTCTCGCAAGACTTAATTGCGCTGTTAATGATAATAATAAATATCATTTATAAAGCGCTTATTACAATGTTTCTAATCGCTGAGTGTCTCGATGAAAACATTAGAAAAGAGAAATTCAGTCATGGAGTACAAATTGTTGTTAAGATGCAAACTTGAAGTTTTCATCAATATCTTGCAAAAGTAAATTGGAAATCTAATCTTGGAATGAATTATGATATAAGTATTATATAGGCCTATATAGGCGTACAACTGCAGCAATTGCTATTAACATTGATCATGTTTATTAAGCCACGCAGAATCAGATTCGAAGTGGGTATTAGGTCTAATTGGGTAACATGAATACACTATATACCTGATCCTTGGTTAATTTGGGTTTATACTTCTCCAACCTCACGATGATTGTGCTTTAAAAAAATGATTCAGAAAGGCGTAGTAGGCTCCTTTTTAGTTGAGGTTCATGTAGATCAAGATATAATTATGATTAAATTCTCATGCACTAACATCCACGATGAAGATGGGGAGGGAAGAGAAGCTGGGGGGGAGTAATCATCGATTTCGATCGATAAAATCTCTATATTAATATATTAATTCAATCAGCTTTATAAAGGCATTTTGAAACAGCGTTTATAAAGCAAACAGCAACAATTTACTCATTTTCATTCTAATATCACGTACGGTTTGAATTGATCTATCAATATAGATATATAGGTCTATATTTTTTGATGTTCACTTTATCATTGCCAAACCTATAGTTCTCATCAAGTGCCTCGTTACCTCTACCAAAACGACCATCAGTCAAGGAAACCCAAACCCAAAGAGAAATGTGGATTGAGTGAAAGCAGCAACATTAGTAAAACACATCAGTGACAGTTAAAGGAAAATCGCACAATTTTTTGCAAAAGATGCAAAAGTTATGCATTTTTAACGTTTTGATGTTGGTACAACTGGATAAGGGGATACTATAAAAACCGCTTTCAGAAAGTAGGGGGAATGATTACTTCCTTTAACGTAACTTATGTCAGTATCAATTAAGTTGATGGAATGTGTAATTTTCATGAAAAATGATTTCTTTGTGGAATTCTCTTCATGTTTTCTTTACATTGTTGTCCACACATGTAGTCTCCTTATCCAGTGATTACAACACCAAAACTATAAAAATGAATAATTTTTGCATCGATTGTCGGATTTTCCTCAAACTTTCACTAATGTTGCTGCGTTCACTCAATCCATATTGCTCATTTGGGTTTTGGTTTCCGTTAATATCAAGCAATCATCACTACCATCATTGCTTCAATTAGATTATAAAACTGAGGGATCGATCACAGAAAAGAGTTCTGTGGGATCGACCATAAACATCATTACTATCATTTCACAACTGGATATCATCTTATCATCATCATCATCACCATGATTGCTACTCGTATTACCATCGTATACAAATTACCACAAGCAATCTTCCTCCACCATATTGCACTTATCAATACTTTTTTTTTTCATGTCACCAATCCATCAACAACTTCACGAAATCTCTTGCATATTTTCACCTTCATCATTTTCATCAGTCTAAATAAGCATTGCGACTATCAATATATTCCTACTCTATCCTCCCTTCAATGCCCACATGGCCTAGCACCCTTATTGTTAGTCGATTCAATGGATGATGAAGATAAATGATTGAATATTAATACACTGATTTGTTTGTTTGTTTGTTTATAAGAACACTAGCCGCATTCACACGTGTTAGCTGGTTACCGAGCGCGCTCCAAAACTCGAGTTCATGTTATACTCGTAACTTTTTATGAAACTTCATGATCGATACATTAGATATAGAAACAATCACCTGGCATTAACTGGTATCAGATTCCCAGGTGTGTTCATGAGTATATGAGTAATACACATTTGTGGAAGCGACTTGAAACGATCGTTTTATAATGTGTTGTTATTTGGCACAAATTAATTTCATTTATTCTAATGGTGAAGGATAACCAAAAGAAAATTAATCTACCCGATATTAGCCAAATTTAAGGTCTTTTCATTAAGTTGGAACATCAAGCATCTGTTCAGAGTCACAGACGCTTCTTACGCGTTTTTATGATATGCATTTATAGGAAACTGATATACGTTTAAACGATGTTAGCCATCATATTATGGTGTCCTATATAGCTCCATACCAAGCCTGGACAAAAGTACGGAATCTATCAGCAATGTTGCAATGTGTGTGTGTGTGTGCGTGTGTGTGTGTGTGTTTTCTTTGCACCGAAAACTCGAGGGCGGGCGCCTGAAAGTGCAATGATTGCACCTTCCATACACTTTGTGTGTGTGTCTTTGTGTGTATGTGCGAGTGCGTGCAATGTGTGTTGTGTGTTTGTGTGTTTATGTGTTTGTGTGGGTGTGGTAGGTGTGCAGTATATCGTTACTTGCAAAGTTTTGTGTATGCTAACGTAAAAATCGTAATCAAGAGTTATTCTGAAAGAAAATGAAAGCGAGGTCACAGCTGGTCGTTGTTCACGTCTGAAAAAGTAAACATTCTGGTTATAATCATAAAAGTGTCAGAAATTGTGCACTCTATTGTTAAAAAAAATGTTTGTTATTCAAACTTCAGCGTGTTTTATGAACACACATTTATATATTTCAAGATTGAGCCTGCTGTGACCTATTTTAGTAACCATGTCATAAAGCATTACAAATTTTTCTGATACAACAATGCTAGCAACTATATATGAATAGGTGGTAGACATAGATATAAGGCTTAGGACATTTGCAGGAGTAGGGTAGGTTAGATTTTTATCATGATTTGTACCTTGAGGTGCTCACAAGCGCTTTATTAGATCTTAAACTGAAATACTGATAAACCAACTGGCCACGACTTCAAAATGACGTCAAAATCACGTCCATTTCCCTTGTTCTTGAAGAAAAGGCGTCTTTCAGATGTATTCCTTGTTAGTTTTCCAATATACGTTAAAAAGTCATGAATTGACGTGTAAACGACGTGCTCATGACGTTCTGACGTACATCTTGTCTTTAGAATTGTGATTTACATGTCATTAAGACGACTCTTGTATGACGTCTTTTGGACAACTTCCTTTTGAGCAAAAATACGACATATTGACGTCAGTTTGAAACGTTAATATGGCGTCCAGTATCTTTGTTTATTTTCGTCTAAAAGATTTTTTTTTGACGTCAGTCTCGTCTTTAAATTAGTAATTTACACGTCTTTATGACGTCTTTGTATAACAACCCAGACGTCAGAAAGACGTCACAAATATGTCGTCTTTTAGACGTCATCCATTTGAGCAGAAATACGACTTTCTGGCGTCAGTTTAAGACGTCTAAATGATGTCTGCTTTCTTTGCTTATTTATGTTAAACAAACGACAATTATTGCGCCTTTCTGAAGTCTAAATAATGACGTCATTTTTATATCTTCCATTTGAACAAAAATTCCTCTTATTGTTGATAGTTTCGACGTCTTTCTGAAGACAGTAATGACGTGATAATGTCGTCATTCTGACGACAGTATGTCGCAAAGCAAACTGATATGACTCTATAAAACTCTATAATTAGTAGGCCTAATTATATGACGTTATAAAGACGTCGAAAAACTTACGTAAACGTAACGTTAATATGTCGCTAATATAACGTCATAAATACGTCGCAAAACAACGTAAATTTAACGTCATAATACGTCATTGATATGACGTGATAAATACGTTGCAAAGCAAACTGATATAACTCTACAAAACTATAATTCGTAGGCCTAATTATATGACCTCATGAAGACGTCGCAAAACTGACGTGAACATAACGTTCATATGTTGTTAATATAACGTTATAAATAAGTCGCAAAACAACATAAATTTAACGTTATAATGCGTCATTAATATGACGTGATAAATACGTTGCAAAGCAAACCAATATAACTCTATAAAACTATCGTAGGCCTAATAAAATGACGTCATAAAGACGTCGCAAAACTGACGTGAACATAACGTTCATATTTCGCTAATATAACATCATAAACACGTCCCAAAACAATGTAGCCTAAATTTCACGTTATAATACGTCATAAATACGTTGCAAAACAAGCTGCTATAACTCTACAAAACTATAATTCGTAGGCCTAATTATATGACGTCATAAAGACGTCACAAAACTGACGTGAACATAACGTTCACATGTCGTTAATATAACGTCATAAATACGTCGCAAATCAACGTAAATTTAACGTTATGATACGTCATTAATATGACGTGATAAACACGTCGCAAAAAAAACTGATATAACTATAAAACTCTATAATTCGTAGGCCTAATTATATGACGTCACAAAGACGTCGCAAAACTGACGGGAACATAACGTTCACATGTCGCTAATATAACGTCATAAATACGTCCCAAAACAATGTAGCCTAAATTTCACGTTATAATACGTCATTAATATGACGTGATAAATGCATTGCAAAGCAACAGTAATTTAACTTCACTTATGCGTCGTAAATACGACGTAAATAATACGTCACAAAATTGACTTGAATTTTACGTCTTTAGTTCGTCGCTAATATGACGTCATAAATACGTCGCAAAACTGAAGAAAATTTCACGTTAATACGTCGCTCATATGACGTCATAAATGCGTTGTAAAACAAAGTATATATTACGGTATTAAGACGTCATTTAAATAACGCTATGAATACGTTGCAAACCAACGTAGATTGCGTCATTAATACGTGTTTATGACGTAAAAATTACGTCGCAAAATTGACGTAAATTTTACGTCATCAATATGTCACCAATATTAGGTAATAAATACGTCGCAAAACTGACGTAACACATCAGGAGGTCCATAACATGACGTGATAAATTCGTTTCAAAGAGACGTTGAAATCACGTCATTTTCTGATCATTTTCAGACTTGCGACAACTTTGACCATGTAATTGCGACCAAATTGAGACGTCTTTTTGACCTCCGTCTGCTAGCTGGGATGTTCATAAAGTTTGTTCCATCCCTTTCTGCCAATTCAACCGCTCATATGACTACTTTAGTATTAGTGATATATGTTTTTCCTAACCAATTTCTGTGCATTTTCTGCATGCATCCTAGTGCATCCAGGCTGTAGAAATCGACAACTTTTGCTGATCTGAGATACGTCAAACGTTGAAATAGATGAATTTACAGGTCTGAAACCTAAAGTAAGGGGAAGTCCAAACTAAAGATAACTTCTTTAAAAAAAAAAAAAAAAAAACCCTTGGCAAATAGGAAAATATTGTTGGTTAAAGATTGAGGAAAACTTTCTTAAGAAAGGTATCATTCTAATTTTCAACAAATTATAATCGATCAAGAAAATCAGGCAATCTATGACGTCTCCAGCGACTTCCTATACAAGAGAATAGAAAAGAAAGTACATGTATGCAAAATTTCATATTCTAACGTAAAGGCATCATTTACCTTTTGCATATGAAACAAAAACCCAGCATCGGTGCTTCAAAGTAGTTCTTAAATGTGCGTTAGGGATAGAAACAACCAATGTAAATATTTGAACCATTATCATCGATGTTATGTATTTTTAGACATACAAAATGTGTACAATAGTTATAATAAAAATGTTTCCAGATTAAACCGTCTACAGTTATGGTTTAGTGAGAAAAATAGTGATATCTCCTTATATTTCATGCTTTATTGAAAACGTTTTATATGGTGGGATGTGGAATGACCTACACATGCATCAAAAGTGATATCTTGAACATTTTTTAAATCACTGTTCTCAACGGTAAACAGGACCTTTAAAATACATGTTTGTATTCCATTTTAAATTCATCCTCTTTAGTAATCACTCCAAATATTTTACAAATAACCTCTGTGACATCAGTTCTATTACTTCATCAAAACATCATGGAAAATACATTTCAAATAAATTTCTCAATTATATCTTTACAAATGCCTACGAAGGAGAAAATTATCAAAATACTCTTCATAAATTAAGTGACGAGCACATCAAAACACCACTTTTCTGCGGGGGAGGGGGGCAGAATGAATTTTTGAACACTGTGTAGGTGATTAATTCCTAGTGGAGCACATCTTGGTTTCGAACCAATGTTGGCTCAACCTTATACATGCACGTAGTTATGTCGTGCCACGCTGGACTAACCATTCATGTAAACGTCACATGGATGTTGGCACAATGTTTCATTGAATACTGTCATTTCTTTTAACATCTTTAAACCGTAGATTTTTTATGTTATAATATGCGATCCTATACAATAACCCTTCACAGACAGCTGTTAACGCCATCCTAACAGTTGACTAGCAAATTACTATATCATACACTATCTCAGCTGTTGTAAAACAAAAACAAAAGAACAATCGTATGGATGTAATTTATACGGTTTTGTCAAAAAACATAGACTTACATTTTTGTACGTTCACACACGTATACACATATACACGCACACACACGCAAGTAAATAGCCTTCGAGATTTTTATATATACAATCACTTATTTAGACGTAAATATGTATTAATTAATATTGTTTAAAAGTTTTATATAGTTATTAAAAATCTGATACATATTTACACACTTGTGTATGTTAATGCACACCACACCCAACACAACGTTGATTTATACAGATTAATATTCCTTTAATGTTATATATTTCTCACAATGACATTGACATATTGCTGTATATCTCTTGTGTGTTTATCATGTCCATGTATCTATGTTAAATGTGTGCTCTGTATATTGTATGTATTTTATCGATGTAACTTGTATGCATGCTAACAAAACAAATTTCCAGAAACGGACAATAAAATCGAATTGAATTGAATTGAAATGAAATTTCTTTTACCTCACGGCCTATGTATACATCATTATATCAATCAGCACTATTATCCTACCCCCCCCCCCCAAAAAAAAAAAAAAAAAATCATTCGTGGCTTGTCAACGGACACCACCTGACGCTCACTCCACTTTTGAGGCTGCCGCGTAAGGCAGCCCATAAATAATCTGAACACAAGTGATCGCTGTCAGTGAAAGTGACCAGTGATTTGTAACTTAGCTTGAAAAAGGCACCCTCCCGTGTACCAGGGAGGTGAGAGAATTTTAGTCTCACCTCCCTGCTAATATACCAGCAAGGTGAGTCACCTCCCTGCTTATGTTGTACACGATATACCGAGTGCCGAGTTTTGTAAAATGATATACTGTACTTGCTAAATGGCTTGCTCATGTGAAACGTCTTCGAATAAAGCTCCAATTTACCAGGGAGGTGGAAGACCCCACCTCCCTGAATTTACCATGTACGACTTGTGTCCTCACTTCTCATTTTCCTCTGGAACTTCGATTAATGGGAACGTGTTACTGTTGAGTGTGTACTTGCAGTGCGAACAGAATGATACACACACAAAAAAAAAAACTTAAAAAAATGATATTCTTCATTAGAATTTCATCGATATCAGGCCCATGTTTACAATGAAATTAATTTGAACAAAAATAAGCAGCTGAATTCTTATCTCTTGTGCTTCTAAATCGTATTTTTCTTACACACAGTACAATATAGGCCTACAGTGTATATAACCATGCGTAGCGTATTACTTGACATAGAATTCTGCATGAATATCTCAGAAAAGGCTTTCTGATTACTTAGTAACTTCAAGCCAATCCATATCTGCCTTACGCACACACTTGTGCTGCTGAATCACCTTCTTTTTTAAACACACACACATATACACACACACACACACACATACGCACACACACACACACACACCTTCACACAAACCCGTTGTTATGTTAGAAGGGCGTGCCATTCACATTCGAATCTGATTCTGTGTTAGCAGACGACCATACCACTTGTGTACATACTGTACAGCAGTACAGTAAGAAGTCCAAACGCATGCGTACAAAACCAGCCAAGTAGTCTTTGCTCAAGTGACACAATTGGCAATTTCGACGCGTTAGGGTTACGGAAAAAAAAATCGCGGCCCGCACGCGAATATTTTTTCCGTACATGGAAACGCTACAGGACATGAATTATTCATAAGATGAGCTGAAAGAATGAAATGCGCATGCGCATGGA
Organism: Diadema setosum; assembly: GCF_964275005.1. NCBI lineage: Eukaryota > Metazoa > Echinodermata > Echinoidea > Diadematoida > Diadematidae > Diadema > Diadema setosum. The sequence goes on along the minus strand of NC_092697.1, from coordinate 129,406 downwards.
CTTGGGACAATGAACGCCACATGCACATGATGCCGCAGCGAGCTAGCTAGCTACTAGTACCTGTGTATGAGTGTGTGTGTGTGTGTGTGTGTGTGTGTGTGTTGTGCACAATCGACCAATATCTGCTGCAGCTGCAGGAAACTGCACTGTCGCTCGCGATCCAACACACGTCTCGCCATTTTAATCGCACACACGTAGCCCTCTGTACATTGGATATAATCACGCTCACATATAACTTCTAATTGACTAATTGGTTTGAAAACGTAGAACTAGACTCTACTGAATTTCGATCTACTGTTATTACTTTACATGTGGATTGGTCATGATCTTATCGTTGTATTTCGAAAGTGCACTCGCGATGCTCGAGTCACTGGCATGGCATCACTGAGAAGTCGATTGTGAATGCACATTCGCTTCATAGCCAAGTATAGTAGCCCTACTACATATCGACCACCCTTATTGAAACCGACCGCGTATAATTCGCGCACTGTACACTTAGTACGCACTTTTCTGCGCGCAAAGCACATAAAAATGGATTGGCTTTGAATGTAGATTAGGATGGTGTGGGAAAACGCGATAATTCACTGTTCATTAATGGTTTTAATCAAGGACAAAATTTCGAATGAATATTTTCACCGAATCGTAATGACAGCACAATGTAATGTCTATGGAAGTTTCTAAAAGCTTCTAAAAAGCTTCGTACAACACGGTGTTCAATACAACTCGGTTTACGTGCATTGTCAACGCAAAATCAGCGGTCGATCCTAAAAACGCGATTTACCGCGGGGAGCTGAAACGAGGCCACGCAAGTTCGTCGGCGATATTTTTGCACTGAAACTTCGAATCGAAAAGGGAACAACGGCATTTGATAGAGCTGGATTTTCTCAATCACGTAGGTCAAGTTTTTTACGTGAATTTCAGTGTTAAATATTCTTATCACGCAAATAAACATTAGGCGGTCGATTAGTAGTAGGTCCAACCCTACGTACGAAGTAGCCCTACTGTTCTGTGGTAGCGGTTTATTTACGAACGAATACGAGTACCCGATCGACAAAAAAAGGTGTGCGAAAGATTTCGGAAGAACTCTTATTTGGCCATTTATGTATGTACGAATAGTGGTATACGAATAGTGGTAATGTGGCATCAATTCCAAGCCTGTGGCTGTAGTTTAGGTTGCAGCTTGTAAAGCTGTTCATTTCACGCGAGCTGCGTATGTACCTGCTTCCAACAATCGACTGCACTTTCTTCGAACCCTGCATGCTCGCTCGTGCTCGCCACGCCAGCTGCCCTGGCTGCGCTGACAATCACGATGCTGTCTGCTCCCCGCATATTTACCAGCGGGGTTACGTAGGGCGCTCATAAGAACTGCGAATCGTATGTACTGTATGTAATGTATGATTGAGGGTACCACCTATCGTCACCCTAAGGATCTGTAGCTTGTTTATTCCAAAAGTATAAAACAAATTCGCCTAAATCTTATCTCAAATATGCCATAAGTACTGCAGTTTTGAATGTCGTGACCATTTTTACGATCGGCACCCCCCACGGCCCTCCCTCCATAGGTAATACACGTGAATTTCACAGCCATGCGTCGTTACCGTGAGCGGATGTGTAATTGAAACGTGTTTAGTCTGGTTTGTTATTTTGTTTGTGAGTTTGATTTTCGTTTCTTCGTTTTTATTGTTTTCATAGCAAATGGCACTTTAATCCCACGCGTACATTTCGTTCTATACGCAAACAGCCATGATACGCAGGGTGCCGATGTCAAGGTACCCTGCCGATAGGTGGTGTACCCTTACCATACACTGTATGTACTGTACACAAAGAGATTATACCTATAGAGTAAGTAGTCGCCATACGCGTGCGTACAAATAGTGCGTCCAAAATTGAAGAGGGAGCGCACACTCAGCTCCTGGCACTGGATCTAAGTCTACGTTCAAGTCATATCTTCTCATATCATATGTGGAATGATATGTTATTCTTCATTACACAGTTTCATTTTCAGAATCACAATGTGGTTAATTGTTTAAGTATTAGTTTCTACGATGATATCATAATCATTTGAACCATTTCGTAGAGTGCAGACCTTTTTGTTATTCGCAAAATAAACAGTGGGAACTTGGGTGTAGACTAGACAGTACTTGAGCATTATGACGTTTGTTTTGCGTACATTCCCACTCACGCCATAAACTCAAACAACATCAGCACCATTATGACGCTTCAACATGACCATTGTGACGTCACAATAAAACAACGCAAGGTCACTGCGCCGAATATTCAAGTCGAGCGCGCATTACACAGTGCGCTGCCACCTACTGATTAATAACTGTACAGGATCCGTGCAATGGCGGCTCCCACAACGCAAAATGGCAGCTCCCTCGCGCGGCTGCCTCACCACTGGACTACGCCCTCTTGTGGTATAATCTCTTTGACTGTACAGTATGCGAGTCCGTTCATTCGTGTGCAAGTCCACGCGCTTGCGCACTTCAAATTTCAGCTCAACTTATGAATAATTCATGTCCTGTAGCGTTTCCATGTACGGAAAAAATATTCGCGGCCCGCACCGCTCGTGAGCAACTCGTGAGTACAGTACTATTGTACGCGTACTGTATACGTACCGATGTATGTGTACGTACGTGTGAACTTCTGGAGAAGGGGCGGAGAACACGTAGATGGCGCTACGCAACCGTGTAGCCAGTGCCGTATACGGCGGCGCACTAAGCCAGGCAGAGTGCACTAGATCTAGTGCACATTACACGTAAACCACCGTAAGAAGCCGACCATCCCATCATTGTTTATGTGTGGGGCCAAAGATCGTAGCATCTTTGGTTTGGTGGGGCGCAGCACTGTTGTGAGCTGTGATATGTGATAGCTCTCAAATCTGTGTGATGTGTGCGGCAGTCCCCTAAACCTGGGTACGTACGTGGATGTCATCGATATGTGAGTATCGCGACCGGTATGTAAAGACTGACGTTCTTTTATAAAACTGGGATTTTATTTATTAATCTGATCAGTAGACATTTAACGTTAGGCTGTTAGTGATAGTGTGTAGCCGTAGCCTGACGGGGAATGTGTTTAACTCATTAACCCCATCCCATCTGGAACCAGTGACAGTGTCAGTCAGTGAGTTTACCAACCTACCATGGCCGAATTTATACTGCCCCCTATTTCTGCTCGAACTCGTAACGGTTTAATATCTAACGTAAGAGTTTCATGTTTTGTTTTGTTTTTTTAAATCTAAAAATAAGACTACAGGTAGGCCTACTTCTAGTTCTACTTCTAGTTCTACGGTGCTTCTCATCAAAGCCTGTTCAGCAACTGGATGGGGGTTTGTGGTCATCGGTCATGTGTGCTGTGGTGCTTCAGACAGTGGATGCCATTTTGTGCAATGCTGAAACAAACAAACAAAGATGAAACAAAGTTAGCCCATGAAAAGATAGCTTGTCCAGCCTTCAAATGAGGTATATTTTGCATTTTGTAGAGGTTTCAACCTCATGAACCAGACCTAGCTAGACAACCTCTGGTAATCGTGTAGAAATGCACACCTACCCCGTTCGCTTCGCTGTTTGTCAATCAAATTTTGTGCAGCTATTGGAGATGCTAAATTGAACCATATCAGAGAGTTTTCATGGAATTAGAAAGCCGAAAAGGTAAGAAAAATGAGAAATCAGAGTTGAAAAGTACGTCGGTCGCGAACATAGTCTCCGACGTAACTAGTGCACCGATTTCGCACAGAACGATGTCAACGATTATAATCGATTCTGGTAGTCTCTAATTAGCCGCTTACTAACAATATCGAACTCGACTCGTGCAATACGTGTAGCCCCAAGGCCCTACTTTCTTTTTCTTTTCTTTTTTTTCTTGTTGTTAGCTCACCCGAGTCGAAACAGGGAGGCGTGGGACCACCTCCCTGGTCGAAGGCTCAAGTGAGCTATTGTGATAGTTCTTTGTTTTCATTGCCACTATCATGATTACCACTATTCAAATTATTGATACAATTATTCATACCAGGATTAAGACATCGATCCTTTCTTTAAAAATTGTGGCAAGTATTGATTTTATCATGAAAAAAGTTGATAATTATCTAGATTAAATTATTTAATTTGAATAGTATTGAAGGGAATAGAATGTGGTTGAAGGAAAAGTGGAAGAAAAAAGGTTGGGCTATTAGGGAGAGAGAAAGAGAGAGAAAAGAAGATGAGAAGGAAGTTGAATTCAAAGGGGATTTGTTTCTAGTAATTTTCATAATTCATAGGCCTAATTTAATAAATTAATGAGAATAGTATTACAAAAAGTGTATGTTATACAATCATGTATTAATATTCTGGACTTCTCATAAAGTGCTCATTTTACCTAAAAAGAAACAGAATATTGAAATTGAAATGGTAATATGTTTTCGATTGATAAGTTCAACTTACAGTAGAAAGTAATTGTTTTTATGATGGTATTTATTTTTCCATTTCATTTTTTATTATGTATACAAAAACAGCAACCCAGTATTTGCTTTTGTTTTGTAGTAAAAATCCATTTTATTGTGCAATATTCATGATGGATACAATGTAATTCCCATTTTTTCATATATCTTTTAGTTTTGTATACATTGTCACATATTATCCGTCCATCATTTAGTCAGCGAAAAATGTTGACAGATATACAGTCACATGCAGGAGAAAATTAACTAAAACGATAAAAAAAAAAACAAAAACAGACGCATCAAGATCACTTTCTTTTTTCCACATTACCGAGTATACTGTCGAGCCGAAACACCAAACAAGCGGCTGTATTACAGACTACAACGATCGATTATTCTCGTTATATCACTCTTCCACATAATCGATCATCCATCATGCTACGCTGAGACAGTCGTCGATCGGCGTACTTTCGAGTCAAAATTAGCTACTTTTCTTCTGTAATTGACAATGAAATTTCATGAAACCGTCAGATATGGTCCATTTTGACATTTCTGATAGCCACAAGAAGTTTTCATTGACAAATTAAGGAAGGAAATGGTAGGTGTGCATGGTGTGCATTTCTACATGATCACCCAACCTATAACTGTTAACAATTAGACAAGTCTACTGTTGTCTTTGACTGTAATACTAGAAGAATTATTGTAACGTGTGTTAGATCTAGAAATGAATGGCTTACAGGTTTCTATATAGTTTTGTGCCTTATTGTCGAGCTCACCGGAGGTGAGGGGAGACTTACAAAGGGATCGTCTGCGGCGTCTGTCTGTCTGTCGTCCGTCCACACCCGTCGTCTGTCCGTATTCGAGGCTACAAAAACTTCAATAACTCTTTACTCTGGGCTTCAATTGCAATCAAACTTCGAGGGAAGAGGGGTCATACAAAGTTTCACATTTTACCATATATGAAGGTCACCTCAAGGTCAAAGCTCACAGGCAGTGGTTAATGAACTTGGTTACTTTATATACCTCGTATATAGATTCCTCTCATATTGGTTAGAAGTGGAGTCGTGAAAATAGCTGAGCCCATTTTTGATCAAAATGACGTCATGATTTACTGTGCCAGGGCGTAGAATCAACTGTGCCCTGTAAATAGGTTTGGAGACAGCCGCAACCCCGTACACATACATTTTGTAGATCACTCATAGTCATATATGTACGCACCAATGATACGACCGCTGTGCTGTCGATCAGCGTTGATTACGAATGCTGTAAAAGAGACTAGAATCTATATTTTCGGTATCTATAATTCGGAATCTATATTTTCGGTATATAAAACAAATAATGACAGCTTGATATTCTGGGCACAGTTAAAATTATGTAGGACCTCAGTGATGTGAAAACCATAACTATGCCCTCAGCTTCGCTTCGGGCATAGTTATGGTTTTCACATCACCTTGGGTCCATAATTTTAATTGTGCCCCTCATCCCCGGGTCATAGCAGTCATTAGGGAGCTTTAGATTTTAGACGCGCGGACGTTCAGAGGGAAAAAAACATGTTCTGAGCGCACGCAGAAGCGTGCGTCAACTTGACCCGCGCATCTGCGCACGCTCAGAACATGTTTTTTTCCCTTTTAACGTCCGCGCGTCTAAAATCTAAAGCTCCCTATTATTTTGTATATTGTAGGGCCCAAGATGTTAATTAAGTTTTTATGGTGCGTTTCTATTATGGGTCATAACTTTTGATCCATAACTCCATTTGTGACCAAACTTGGATGGTAGATGTCCCTTGGGGAGTGGATGGTCACCACATTGTCAATGGTCACAAGCATGGGTCAACAAACTTTTAGAGCCCAATGTTAAGTTTTTATGGCACGTTTCTATTAATGGGTCATAACTTTTGATCCGTAGGTCCATTTGTGACTAAACTTGGATGGTAGATGTCCCTTGGGGAGTGGATGATCACCACAAGGTCAAAGGTCACAAGCAGGGGTCAACAAACTTTTATAGCCCAGTTTTTATGGCGCGTTTCTATTATGGGTCATAACTTTTGATCCATAACTCCCTTTGTGACTAAACTTGGATGGCAGATGTCCCTTGGGGAGTGGATGGTCACCACAAGACAAGGTCAATGGTCACAAGCATGGGTCAACAAACTTTTAGAGCCCAATGTTGAGTTTTTATGGCACGTTTCTATTATGGGTCATGCAATGTAACTTTTGATCCATAGGTCCGTTTGTGACCAAATTTGGATGGTAGATGTCCCTTGGGGAGTGGATGGTCACCACAAGGTCAAAGGTCACAGGCAGGGGTCAACAAACTTTAAGGGCCCAATGTTAAGTTTTTATGGCACGTTTCTTTTTTGCCATAAATTTTTACCCTTTTATCTCTTTTTATCTGTTATATCTCTTTTTTTAAATCTGTTATATCCCATTTGCATACAATTTCTTGTACGCGAATGGGCGAGACACATTGGCCCGAATTCACGAAGGTGGTACAAATGAAACCATGGTTTAAACCATGGACAAAAACCATGGAGCGCCAAGTGTCGCATGAAATATTTCGTTACGAAATCAGTCATTTCGTCGATGAAATGATTATTTTGTAACGAAATGACAACATTTTGTAACTAAATGAACATTTCGTCCACGAATTGATAATTTCGTTAACGAAGCGGTCATTTTGTCGACGAAATGACCAATTTCGTAACGAAATATTCCGTGCGACACTCGGCACTCCATGGTTTTTGTCCATGGTTTCATTTGTACCACCTTCGTGCATTCGGGCCATTATGGCACTTGCCTTGATATTCTTTGAGACTGTAGGGTTGGTACTCTGCAGTACTGTGTAGGCCTAGATTTTCCCCAGATAATTTACATTTTGCTAGAGACACAATCTGAGTCTATCCTTGGTATGAAAAGATGTAGACAGAAAGATCCGTCTGTCCGGAGAATCTTTAATTTTTTTTATGCCTCCGCCACGAAGTGGTGCTGGAGGCATTATGTTTTCGGGTTGTCCGTCCGTCCGTACGTACATCCGTACGTCCGTCCGTACGTCCGTCCGCTTTCGTTTACGCGATAACTTGAGTAATATTTACTGGAATTTTACCAAACTTGGTCCAAGTATGAAGTATGATGGGGCAATTATTTGATTAGATTTTGGGTGAAATCGGCTAAAGGTCAAAGGTCAAAGGTCAAGGTCAAATCATGAAATTGTATCCGTTTACGCGATAACTCAAGACTGGATAGAGCAAATTTTACCAAACTTTGTTGGAGGATGATGTATAATGGGACAATTACTTGATTAGTTTTTCAGTGAAATCGGACAGAGGTCAAAGGTCAAAGATCAAGGTCAAATCCTAAAATTTATCTGTTTACATGATAACTCAAAACTGGATGAAGCAGCTTTCACCAAACTTGGTCCAAGGATGATGTATGACAGGACAATTAGTTGAGTAGATTTTAGTGATACAAGCAAGAGGTCAAAGGTCAAACGGTCAAGGTCAAATGCTACAAATGTTGCAATTTCCCCCATATCTATGCAATGCCCAAAGGTATTTTCTTGAAACTTGGTGTGGACATGTACTACTGCGTAGAGATTCTCCAGAGAGAGTTTCATGTCATAAGGTCAAAGGTCAAAAGGTCAAAAGGTCAAAGGTTAGGTGAAAATGTTGCAATATCACTTTTCTCGCAAATGGTTCAATGTATCTTCGTGGAACTTGGTACATACGCATGTACTGACTGGCAGGGATTATCTAGGGAATTTAGGGGTCATGGGTCAATAGTCAGGGGTCAAATGTCAAGGTCATCTCCTCAAAATTTTACTATTTCCCTCATGCACTAATTTATGTAATGTTTGCATTATTAGTTTCAAAAATTAATACATGCATTACCTAATGGAGATTCTCTGGGAAATTTCCAGCCAGAAGGTCAAAGGTCAAAGATTAAGGGTCAAAGGCCAGGTTTCAATGCCCCCCCCCCAAAAAAAAAAAAAAAAAAATCCATTTTGTACCGTCATTACACTCTTTCTTCATACCTTGGAAATTACTCAATGCATAAACTTATAAAAAGGTCTGTCAGAATTCAAGTAAAAATTCTCAATTCCCCATATACATGTATGTGTACCTGCACTCTTAAGAAATTAAAGCAAACCCAGTTCAAGACATTTCTGACAAAGCTGTCATTTCAATATTTTGCCAGTTTTGTGAAACTGTCATGGATCACACATTGTGAAGACATTGTACTATACGCCTATTGGGAGAATCATGCATTATGGCGGAGGCATCAGTCGCCATAGCGACATTTCTAGTTTTTTATTGCTCTCCTGGAGCTAGTGGAGGGGTGTTAAACCCACAAATGTAAAAATGCCCACAAATGTAAAAATACATCGCCCACAAATGTAAAAATTGCCCACAAATGTAGAAAACATCGCCCACAAATGTAAAAATTTCAACCACAAATGTAAAAACGAACAACGCCCACAAATGTAGAAAATGCCCACTAATGTAGTAAAAAAATTCGTACATCAACCACAAACGTAAACAATTTCTACATTTGTGGTTGACGTATTTTTACATTAGCGGGCGTTTATGTAGACCGTTATTTCGCCTTCACAAATTTTAAGGCCCTGTCACACATTTCCAGGCAAGCTATGCGGGCTTGTTGCGATTAAGGATTTTCCAGCACGCAGGACAAGGAAGTTGGCGAGTTCTGTACTTGCGTCTTATACCTGCTAGACGCGTGCTACTTACCTGCTACTTGCGTGTATTCCGGATCCCTGTGACCTGCGTGAGAGCTTCGACGAGCTCCCCGCAGTTGGCCTGCACCTAACAGTACTTGGCACATATCTCGCCCGTAGTTGCCCGGAGGTGTGCACGCAAGTCCGATTTACCAGCAGCCAAGTTTTAAAGGGAAGATAAACCCCAAGAACAATGTGGATTGAGTGAAAGCAGCAACATTAGTAGAACACATCAGTGAAAGTTTGAAGAAAATCGGACAATCGATGCAAAAGTTATGAATTTTTAAAGTTTTGATGTTGGAACTGCTGGATGAGGAGACTACTGGAGGTTATGACGTATGAGTGGACAACAATACTAAGAAAATATAAAGAAAATACTACAAAAATCAATTTTTCATGAAAATTACAAATTCCATCAACTTGATATTGACATATGTTAAGGGTAGCAATTATTCCCCCTGCTTTCTGAAAGCGTTTGGTCCACTGCTCTTTCATAATTCTAGAAAAGTGAATTTTTGTTGAATTTTCTCTATATTTTCTTTGAGTTGTTGTCCACTCATACGTCATATCCTCTAGTAGTCTCCCCATCCAGCGGTTCCAACACCAAAACTTAAAAAATTCATAACTTTTGCATCGATTGTCCGATTTTCCTCAAACTTTCATTGATGTGTTCTACTAATGTTGCTGCTTTCACTCAATCCACATTGTTCTTGGGGTTTATCTTCCCTTTAAGCATGACCAAATCTTTTTCTGGGTGAGTCGCGGGGATCGCCCGCAGAGGTCCACGCAGAACACCAGTAGGAAGCCCGTAGCTGCCGCAAGTCACAGGAAGTAAGCACTGTAGGTTGCCCTTATGGCGTAGATCTATACCTATGCACCAGAAGCGGGTGTCATCTGTGGGCATTTTACGAGCATAATACGGGTGTTTTACTGGCAAGGAATGGTGTCAATAGCCCTACTGCCAATATCCATTGTAGCTGGTCGGTTTTGCCAGCTACCGAGTGAGCTATACGAGAAAATTGCGTGCATGTTGAGGGTCAGTTACTGAGCTCACGCAGGTCACACGAAATTCACGCTAGTAGCTGTAAGTAGCACGCGTCTAGCAGGTAAGACGCAAGTATGGAACTCGCCATAATCCTTGTCCGCTCACAGAAAATCGTCCTGCTTGTTGGAAAATCCCTACTCGCAACAAGCCCCCAACACTGCCCATAGAAATTGACCTGCGTTCTTGAAAATATCTAACGTTACTCGCAACAAGCCTGCGTAGCTTGCCCGGAAAGGTATGACATGCAGCACACACATGTTTACAGACATGCGTACAGACATACATCTCCCCAATGTACCCGTTACGGCCCACACACATACTCGTACACATTATTTTGCAAGAAGCGCAGCCCTGCTCTTTAGGTCCATCAACGTATATATTTGTCATTTTTTACATTTGTGGGCGACGTTTTGGAATCATTTCTACATTAGTGGGCATTTTTAGCTCACCTTCTAAAGTGAGCTATTGCGATCGCTCTTCGTCTGGCGTCCGTCGTGCGTTGTCCGTTGTCCGTCGTGCGTAAACTTTTTACATTTTCATCTTCTTCTTGAGAATCCCATGACCGATTTTCACCAAACTTGGCAACTAGCATCCCTAGGGGGATAGGATCTCAATTTGTTGAAATGGGCACCATGGCCCACCTGGGGGGGGGGGGCCCAAGCCCCCTAAAATTAAGGAATCTTTAAAAATCTTCTTCTCTAGAACCAGAAGTGATAGGGCTTAGTTAATACTATGAGTTAGTACATTGATGACTGTAGTTTCAAGTTTGTTCATGGGGGAATCAGGGGTGCCCCCCTTGGGACCCAGGGGAGGGGGGGGGGGGGTGGGGAGGGGTCCTAATGGGGCCTAAATAGATTGTACATTTTCATCTTCACTTTGAGATCCCCATGTCTGATTTTCACCAAACTTGGTAGGTAGCATCCCTAGGGGGATAGGATCTCAAATTGTTTAAATGGGCACCATGGCCCACCTGAGGGTCCCCAGGGGGGCCCAAACCCCCTAAAATTAATCTTCTCTAGAACCAGAAGTGATAGGGCTTAGATAATACTATGAGTTAGTACATTGATGACTGTAGTTTCAAGTTTGTTCATGGGATTGGCGGAATCAGGGGGTGCCCCCCCCCCCCCCCCTTGGGACCCAGGAGAGGGGATGGGGATGGGTCCTAATGGGACCTGAATTGTACATGTTCATCTTCTTCTTGAAAACCTCATGATGAATTTTGACCAAACTTAGCAGGTAGCATCCCTAGGGGGATAGAGTCTCAATTCCGTCAAATGGGCACCATGTCCCTCTTGGGGGCCCCTAGGGGCCCGCCCCCCCCCCCACATTAAGGAATATTTAAAATCTTCTGCTCTAGAACCAGAAATGATAAAAAGGAGCAAAGTTAATACCATGAGTTTGTACATTGATGACATTAGTTCCAAGGTTGTTCATTGCAGATCAAGGGCTGCCCCCCCCCCCCCCCCCCATCCTGGAGTTGGGGGGGGGGGGGGGTATTCATATGCAGATCTTTTAAGTTTCCAATGTTCTCAGGTAAGAGTGTGCAAGAATGCATGGAAGGTGAAATTGCGATACTCAGGTGAGCGCGTGACCCCCGGGTCTCTTGTCTACAATTGTGGGAGATGTCCAATTCTTACATTTGTAAGCTATTTTCTATATTTGTGGGCGATGTATTTTTACATTTGTGGGCGTTTTTACGTATGCAGACATTTTACATTTGTGGGTTCAACAAGGGGATCCGTGAAGCCAGACGCAGTCCCCACGGAACATATCCCCGACGACCAAGAGCGTGAGACTCACTCATTTTGGTCCTTTCTCACTCTAAAACTTTATTTCATTTGCATGCATTTCTATTGATCTCACTCATTTTGACTCCTAAATTATAGCATTGGCCTATGGGAGTCTCACTCTCGACTAGTTTCCAATGTTGGCAGCGCTGCAAATACAGACTGATTATTCAGTCAAGAAAAGGTGGTGAATACTGAATAGCTGACTGGTCCACTTCATTTACAGGATGTGAGACCTGAATACAGTCAGTAGAGCTATAGTATACTACCGGTACATGAAGTAATTTATAAGGCTGAGAGGGGTGTGTTAACAGGGGTGTCCAACACATCAACACCCTAATAGAATGTTTTTGCTATCACAGGCGCGGCGCTACGGTGCAATTAACTCGCCAAAAGCTTATGACCTCGAAGCCTCAGTTGCAAAAAGTAGACAGCTTGTGTACGCAAAACCGCTGGGGAAGAGTTGCAGGACAATCGCAATATCTCACCTCAGAAGCCATCAAATGATTAAATCTGTACAGCAAATTGAAGAAGAAACTATTCTCTAACTCATAATGTTAGTTATTTGGGGTTTTATTGAGGATAAACGTGTGAAAATAATGTCGAAACTTAGCTTCCAAAACAGAAAATTTGGTCTCAAAACAAGTGTTATTTTTTCACATTTTCCTTCATTGCACAAAAATGAAACTTCGGTATATGACTTATGGTAGTATATCTATACTGCGTTCCAAATATCTTTTCTGTATGGCGCACGGCTATGTCTGGAAAAAATTGAGATCACTGTCACTTGTGACTCGCGTAAAATCCATGGCGTAAGCAATACGCAGTCCGATGTATTGGTTTTGTGCTGCATGAAACAGTTGAAGCACATAGCTCTTTCATTGCTCTTATTTTCACCTAACTACTAATTGCACAAACACAAGACTTCGCAGGTAGAGAGTCTGGTGTATAGACCGATTCAATTTCGATGACCTATTCACCTACCGCCGCTAGCGGCGCTATAACGGTCGCCATAACTGGGGGCCAACGGGGGCTTCCAGCGAGCTAGCTACCCAGCGAGTTGCACTTGCAGCTCAGCAGCCTAGCGTACCCATCGCGCATAGTTAGCCGGGCCTGGCCGCTGCGCCGCGACCGGCGACCGCTGCGCTAATTGTGATTGTTTACTCACTGTGGGAAAAGTCATTCAGCGGCTTTTAATGCTTATCTTTTGGACAGTGATTCAGATATATTGATCTACAGTGAAAGCTTCAAAGGAAGGATCAGGAAAACATGTTGTGCAGTTGTTGGGTGCACAAATAACAGAAAAAATGGAAATGGAAGCTGCACGGCAATGTGTGAAATTCAGACACCACTGACGCATGATAGATATACAATTAGAGACAATTAAGTGAAATACAACGGTATAAAAAATGAATAGATATCGAAAAAAACTATACCTACTACATTCTCTATTTAATTAGGCTTTCACTGCATATTCGTAAAATATGTTGTTCATTTTAGAAGACAAGTTCAGATCAAAGATTTTGATAATTCACTGATTTTTATTTTTTTATTTTTTTAAATGCTTGGGTGCACTACTTGCCAAAGTATGGCTATGCTATATTATTATGACAAACATTTTACAGCCTACACTACTGCTAAATAAATGTTTCAAGATGCATTAAATTCTTAGGTTTTCACTTCTTCAATGTTCAGCACTGAATTGATCATATTCAATTTTGGCCTGGAACTCTGAATTTGATTTTTGATAAAGTGATACTTATAAATATTAAACCATGGATGGTGGCAAACATCCGTTTCATAATCATATTAAGAAAGTATGATTTGAAAATCACTTTTGTAGATCATAATATTAGGCGTTAGTGTGATATTATACAACTTTACAAGGTTTTACTTAGACCTAAGATAGAACAGTAGTTTTGGTTGTTGACATCAGGCAACGTAAATTAAGTTTATACGGCTTAGAAATGCCTAGATTTGTATTCCTTTTGGTTTACTTAGTTAGGCTTGCCTGAAGTTATCGACAACCGAAAATGATATAGGATGTAGGGTTCTAGAAGTCAATAGGTCTAGATCTAGTCTGGACTCTTGCCTAGAATTCTAACGTTAGACAGATTCTACCCCGCTGACCCGAGACTCCCGAGTAAAGGCAAAAGCCTAAAAAGGTTTAAGTTAACTGATAGGTTGCAATCTATAGTGCCATATCTAGCTCAAGATTCTTATTCATATTTTGTATTTGATTATATCAGTTAACTTCTCAACAGTCTAGGCTTACTAGCAAGACGTTTGCCTGCGCCTAGCCATAGTTCTCCCCAGCGGTTTTTATTCTCTTACACAAATGTGAACATATGGGGCTTACATGCGAGTACCCAAGTCATCGCCAAAGAAATAGAGTCTACAAACACTCACGGATCGTACCGATATTTACCTTGAAATTCAAGTTTTGGCTACAGCCGTATGTCATCTAGACCCATTCGCTCATAGTCGGTATAAGTTGTTTAATGTTATTATTTTTTTTAATTAGCTAGCGAAAAAAAATGTAGACTCTAGTTGTCACAAATCCAGATGCGTCGATCGCTGCCAGCGCCAGAGATAGCTAGCTGGCCGGCTGGCGCCGGGTGGTAAAAGCACTGGCTGCCGCTGGCACCCTTGCCACGCACGCAGGGCGCTTGCCGACCCGGCCTGGATGGCCCCCAGTTATGGCGTCGTCATAAGAGGGCGCACTTCCATGAACAGTCGCTTGAATCGGTCTATACAGACTAGTAATATGTCAATCAAATGCATATTCATGCTGGCGCAGACTTGTGTCGGGAAAAAATCGTAACCCTTTCCCACGGTCGACTCAAAGAGAAAAATACACATACATATCTGGAAAGATACATCAGCATTTTCGCCCAAACTTATATGAAGGATGATATCCATATTAGATATATGTGTGAAGTTTCAAGGGATTTGATGGTAAAATAAGGGAGATACGAGGAGGTGAACTTTCGAGATTTTTTGTCCTTCCCTCCGCACAGCACTTCGATGACTGTTAAGAATTCAAAAGCTTTGGCCTCTTATCAGTGAGTTAATTGCACCATAGCACCGGGGCTGATCAGTATATAGGCTGCTTAAAGATATCACACAATTTACCTGAAATTTTACTTAAATGCATGCAAAGAAATTTACTCTAAATTCACAAGCGCGCATTAAAAATGCAATTTGTGGTAAACGCTCCAAGATATTAAACTGCTCTGAACGTGTGGGTTGTTATTTTGACGCACTCAGTTGCACCGTAGTTTTGAAACCAACAATCAACATCCGTACCCTCTATACAGCAATATGGACTACGTGTGAAATGCATACATGTAAGTCTGCATAAATGTATATCTATAGACCTAATCTATGGTGTCATTGTTTTGCTGTTGATGATCAATCTTGTTTATCATAGTGTTTTTTTGGACATCATCAAATCCCCAGTGAAGAATGCAAAACCACTGTGTGTAGTCTCACAAGTGAAAGTTCGTTGAACTTTTGATTACGCACAATGTTATAGATTGAGGGGTGTCAGTTTGTACAGTGTCGAAGTGTTGGACATGTACTATAATTGCAACTGATTGACAAATTGCCCTACATCGACGTAAATAAGCTCTGAATTGATCAGTGTTCCATAGTAGCCATGATAAAAAAATCATGGGCGTACATACTCGTGCAGGATTCGAACCTACGACCTCCTGATCTCTGGACAGGCCTCATCTCCACTAGACCACCGAGCTTCCACCCGACAGCAAGTGTTGGCTCTTATAGGAAACGTACTATAATGCCTACTACCTACTATACACGCCTTTAAACTGCAACTCTGACCCTTCGATGGTGGCCATGCTACTTACATGTACCAGCCTGCCAGTTGAAGCAGCAGATCATTTTTGTCTTTTTATATGCCAGATCTTATGCTCTGACCTTTCTGTAGCTGCCAGAGCTGAAGATGGACCTCCTAAAAATTCACACAAAGAACCCACATGCCTTCCAGTTATAGATCT
Source organism: Diadema setosum (assembly GCF_964275005.1). Classification (NCBI taxonomy): domain Eukaryota; kingdom Metazoa; phylum Echinodermata; class Echinoidea; order Diadematoida; family Diadematidae; genus Diadema; species Diadema setosum. Next base: position 113,410 of record NC_092697.1, on the reverse strand, counting down.
ACAGTGTTGGCCACAAACAAAAACCACTAGATCTACACTACTTGCAATCAATGCTTCAAGTACCAGTAACAGCATTAGGCTACATGGCAATCATGCACTTTACGGCCCTATATTATCGACAGCTCATTCCCTGTATGCAAAGGTGATATCCTATGAACTACCATGCACTGAGCAGCTAATTAGCTTCTTTTGTCAAATGGAATGCCATTTGACAAGTAATAAGGTCAGTATAAAAGTTCGCCCACACTGCGATTTTGACACATGGGACACTGCACGATATCACACACTGTAGGATGATCGAACTCTACATGCTATGGCGCTGGCATTGTGATCACAGAAAATTGCCATGATCATGGCACAAAGTGTGAGGGAGTTAGCTTCCATTTTTGAACATCATAGCTAGCCACAACAATCATGTAAATATTTTTATGCCTCCTTCATCCATCCAACGCCAACGCAATTCGCGAAACCACCAGTGCACGCAAGGCTTGTGTGTGTGTGTGTGTGTGTGTATGTGTGTGTGTGTTCATGTAGTGGCTGCCCGTAAATCGGTATCTGTGTAGACGGAAACAGATTGGAATAAGATTTTTGTAGATTTCTGTTTTCATTATGTACAGAATAATTTTGCCAAGGACATTGGACATGCCCTCTGCAGCTGCAATAAGTTGATTAGTGATCCCTGCTTGAGATATAATGCAGTATCTATTCATTTAGAATATGCCTGACATGTAGCTACTCAAGTTCACATGCACTGCTGGATGGGTAAAATCTTGCACCGATAACATAGGGCGTGAAGTGCAAATGTGAAGTTTAAATGCCTGCCGTTTTACATAGAGTGATTTACTGTACATAACTTGGAATTGTAACAAAAAGGAAACTTTTATGTTTTATCTAACTCAAAATACATGCTCATTGCCACATATTTAAAGAAATTTTGGAGTTTTTTAAAGATACATCGAGTTCTGCCTGATCATGAGAATCCCATAGATTGTGTACAAAATTGATACAACGCCCGCGTACGGATCGGAACTTGAGATATATAGTTCTGCCAGCCGCTCAAGCTGCCTCAGTGAAGGAGTACTATCAGGCAAAACTACATAACTATAGCACACCTGCTATGTATCTCAAGTTATGTAGTTCTGCCAGTTCAATGACGTCATTTTTACCCCAAAACCTTGATATTTGAGAATTTTATTTTAAAAATTACAAAGAGTTAGAACATCATATTTTAACATATTAAGCATGATTGCCTGATCTCATTATCAGGCAACTGAGTTGCTTTTATGCCATGTTTTTATAAAACGATTGTTCTTTTCAGTTTGACCTTGCATGCATGTTCAGTTATTTACTTATTTACCATGTACTATTTCGTGCTCTCTCTGTATATTATTGTATTTGTCATATACTTCGTCATTTGTATGTAAAAATCCCGCACTGAATTTCATGTAATGTTTTTTATTGGACGATTAAAATGAATTGAATTGAATTGAATTGAATTGAAATGTTATGAAAAACTCATAAGACAAAAAAAAAAAAAAAGTCAAAAAATCGAGATACGTAGTTCTGCCAAATCACAGCCGTACACTACCGGGTACTCTTCAGTCAGATGTAGTTATCAAATTACAGTTGACATAATGATCTAGATGAATCACAGTTAGTCTAAGATTTGTCATTCTGTGATTTGTCATTCAGGTGGAAGTGTCATACTGCAAGCGCTATTTGGTGTAGTATCACACTTCTTCATAAACAAAAAGCTGAGTTTCAACATTTCAGGAATTTTCCTTTTTTTTTTTCCATGTCTCTACAATTTATGTGCTTGTGTGTGTTTTCATTGTGTCAACATTTATATCAACTTGCCTCGGTATTTCCACTGCCCCTCTTAAATCAGTTGACTAATTAGTGTCAGATGATGACTACTTCTTCTCTTTGTTGGTCTTTTAACTCTGCAGGTTATCACCTTTACATCCACTTCAGTAGGAATCCACACAGATACAGCAAAACCTGAGTGAATGCTAACATCAAATAATTGGAAGTGTAGAGCTGTAGTACGTGTGCGTACAAGTTACATCAAGGAGAAAAATTCAGGACCTGGAAATCACAAGAATCCAATAATTGATGATCATCCAATGGTTCTTTTGATGAGATAATATTTATTTTGACGGTGAGGGAGAGAGTTGTTCTGTCACTATGAGTGTTGGGCCACTGGTGACAGAGATCCTGTGTGTCTTTGTGCTTGCGGCCTACCTTCTCCACAAGTATGGTGATTGGCGCAAGCAGCATCCTGTGGTTACCCTGACAACATTCGTCTCCTGGTATTTCTCACTCATCATTGTCTTCATCTTACCGCTGGATGTCACAACAGTGAGGATGATTTGTTTTGATGTATTGAAATGTTTGTATATTTTTTCTTTTTAATGAAACATGGTGTACCAGCAAATTTCTCTTGATTTGAAAGCTCCCTAAAGGACAAGTCCACATTCGTATACAATGTACATGAGATCTAAGAGAATGCTGCAATATAACACATCAGTGAAAGTTTGAGGAAAATCAGACAATCCGTTCAAAAGTTATGAATTTTTGAAGTTTTAATGCCACCATCGCTGGATGAGAAGACTACTACAGCTTGTGGTATTCAGTGTATGTAGCTCTCCCAAGGTCCTCTCGACCGAGTCACATTCAGTCATCAATTCGAACAGAAAGGGACTATTGGCAGAACCAAACGTTGCCCGAAGCCTGTTTTCAATACTTCAACTAAATGGTAAGTCTTCACATTGAAGAAATTTTTGGATTTTAAGTTGATATTTACCCGCGATACTAAATCTGTCATGATCCTGAATGCTACAATGCGAAGCCCCATTACGCTATGCGTATGGGGCTGCTGGTTGCAGTTAGCTATATGCGTATGGGGCTGCACACTGCTGGTCGCAGTTATCATGCAATAATGGTTTCGTACAATACGTGTACTACCTCGCCGCCGTACGGCGGCGGCTCTGGTACGAAACCATTATTGCATGACTACTCAGACATGAGAGCACTTTGGGGCGAGTAGGGTCTCACAGTGTTAGTTATATGAAAGGTACTTTAACCTGAAACACACTAAGACAAGGAAATTCAGGGAAACTTTTGAGGTACCAAAACTTTATATTATATCAAAAATCAGTTACAAGTCGAGGGAATGTGTATTTTTTTCAAAAACTTAAATTTTGTGAAATTCTCCTTATATTTTCCTTACAATTTGTATCGCTCTACACATGTGACATCATGTTTAGTCTTCTCATCCAGCAATGACTTCACAGAAACTTTAAAAGTTCATAACTTTTGAACAGATTATGATTTCCCTCAATCTTTCAGTTTTAAATCTTAAATTTTGTGAAATTCTCCTTATATTTTCCTTACAATTTGTATATCGCTCTACACATGTGACATCATGTTTAGTCTTCTCATCCAGCAATGACTTCACAGAAACTTTAAAAGTTCATAACTTTTGAACAGATTATGATTTCCCTCAATCTTTCAGTAATGTGTTCTACGTACTAATATTGCTGCATTGTCTCAATCCATATATATAAAGGTGAACTTGTCCTTTAAGCCGAGAAATATTACATTCTACAGAAGTGATGGGTTTGTTCTGCCTCTATAATTAATCGGATTCTGGAAGAAATGTTCATATGTGACTGTGCATCACAAAACCAACAAAAAGTCACCAGACATGGATTTGTAGTTGAGGACAAATTCTGAAAGAGCAGACTCTAAGCTTTAAAATAATGTATATTATACAGTTGTATGGATACAATGTAACTCAATTCCAATGGACTCCCCTATAAACCCATCTAAATATTGGAAAGAAAGCACTCACTCTGGAAAAGTGTGAGCTGAGAAAAGAGGCTCTGAAGTACAGGGTCTATTCAAGCATTTAGTCTTTACCAAGCTAGCTGTGCAATGAATGGGACAAAAAAAAAATCCAAACAAACAGAAAACAGAATGCAAACTATCTGAGCAACAACAATGAAGGGATTATCATATTAAGCTGAAATTGAGCAAGCTCTGCTTCTTGCCATAATTAATACCAACTTTCAAGTCATTATCACTATCTTTTCAAAAGTTCTCAAGAGTTGAAAGTGTATTAAAGAGTGTGCAAAGGATTTTCAAGAAATGAAAAGGGGGCATCTAGGACACACTACTCTAAAAAAAAAAAAAAAAAAAAAAAAAAAAAGAAATTGTAGAAATACTGCTGAAAACACACTTTCCATTTCATTTTATGATCTCAAACTTAGGAATAATGTAAAAGAAGAATAGCTCTTTCAAAAATCTTGAAAAACTCAAGATTGACTTGGTTGACCAATTTCACTCTTTTTTGAGTCCTCGCGTAAAGTCAAGGGGTGCGACTTTTTGTTGGGTTTGTGATGCATGGACACATATATAATGACAAGATTATGTTCACAAATAGCATGGAATCAATTTTTATGATGTATTAACTGAATCTGTGTTCCAAGTACCCGTATGTTAACTTGTTTAGCTCACAGTTCGTAGTTGTAGTTGTAGCTCAATGGCACAATGTACATGTGTATATACCTAAATGCAATGAACTACAGAATCAATTACAAAAACAACTGAGCACATCTTTACAACAATGTCATAGCAAATTTTTTTTTTTCAGCTTTGCTGATGAATTGCATAAATGTGGCTAAATTGGGCTGCAATTCAGCTTGCACTCACCCATGCAAACTGTATTTTTCATGCCAAAAATGAAAAATTTTGTTAAGTATGAAGTATACAATTTCGATGTAAAGTATCAAAATGTTCATCATGAACACAAGATGTTTTAGAGTCAGTTTTATGAGTATATGTGTAGATTGTGAAGTGCAAAATTATGCATTTTTAATAGCAGAGTTATATTTGTGTAATGAAGTTTAGGGAAAATTGTGAAAGAAGTTTGTCCAAACTTCATTAGATATTTCAAATGCCTTGTTCAAATTACTGTATGATACTTTTTTTTCTCCCTCCAGACATTCTATCTACAATGCATAAGAGATACTTCACCTGCAGCACCACACTCCACCCTTGCCTCTCCATCTCACTACCATATTTTGACAACAGAGAAGCAAATGAAACAAACACTGCCAGACCAAAACACAGAGCTGACTGGTTCAACAAAAATAATCCTAAATGGCACCACAAACCTGACAAACAAGGGTGATGCCATGAGCAGGAAGAGGAGGAATTCTCCTACAGAACAGTGCAAGAAGCCATGGAGTTATGTCCCAGAGAACATTTTGCCAACCATATGGAAGATTGTTTACTGGACAACATTTGTACTGACATGGTAAGTTTAATTGCTTCTTTGAACTCATTTCAGTCATGTGTATGCAGTGATTTCATAGTTTTTTGCAAATCTTTGTGAAGTGTAATATCTTCATGATTGTGTAGTATAAACTGACTGCACTGCCCATCACAGCAGATTATTATTTCGAAACTTGGTTATGTGGACTATGTAAGTCTTACAATTGTTTATCTCTGCCATCAAAATGATAACTGCATGGTGCTACATCGTATGTCAATTTGACACAAATGGAATAAGCTATGAGATGTAAATGCATACTCCCCCTAAAAAAACAAAACAAACAAACACACACACACACACACACACACACAAACACAAAACAACAACACAGGAGTTGTGGAAGACGAATTTTGAGCTTTCGGAGACCTATGCTATACTGTAAAACATGATATATTCGCGGCATTAATTTTTCGCGAATTGGAGCTGATGACCTCTTTTGCAGCATGAAATTTTCGCGAACTGCCACTGCGACTCACCTTCATTGCATATAGCGTAGACAAGAACTTTCACATGCATTTTGATTTCGCGAATCTTGGCACTCGCCACTTGGCGAATTTGGCTAGCGCCAAGATTTGCGAAATTGAAATGCTCAGGAACATTCCTTGTTTAACAGTATTTAGCTTTCAACCCAACACTTGCTATAGTTTATACCGTGCACTTTGGGACTGAGTGCTTTGCCCAGAGATTGATCATACTAATAGCTGGTGAAATATTTGCAGGCAGTTTGAAGGAGAAAATTAAAGTCAAACAGTTATGCAGCTGTACACCTCGTACACATAGTTTAAAACACCGCAGGAAAAAAAATAAAAGCATGTACACTTTATGCACTGACCTTCTGTGGTACAAATACATAGTCACTGTTCATGTTCATGGATATCTCCCTCTCTGTATGTGGCAATGAAGATATCTAGAGATATTGTGTCTGGTAGAAGGTCTTGCTCTTTATCATTGCATGTTGTGAAATCCTTCATCATGTTTAGTGTAGAAATCCACTCTGAATATGACCTTACAATGGAGAGCACACACCTATTGAAAACTGTGTGTACATTTATTGGTCTAGAATAGATTTTCATCACAAGTGTGCAAATTAGTTTAAATATGACTTTTATCAACAGCTGGCATCTATAGGCTCTCACTGAAGCTGTTTTCAGCCATAAGCTGCATCAAAAAGATGATTGCAGGCTACAAAAGGTGGTACTCTCTTCCTCTTACCCATGGAGTTCATATGATTATTTCCCAAACTTTCATCTTTTGTTGTTTAATATTTTTTTTATGCCTCCGCCATAAAGTGTCGCCCAAGGCATAATGTTTTCAGGTTGTCTGTCCGTCCATCCATCCATCCTTGCTTCCTTCCATCGTTTTGTTGTCCCTAATCAATTTTTTTGGACAGTGTAGCTTAAGAACCATTAGAAGTATCCAAATGAAACTTGGCATATACAGGAGAATCCTGTTATTTATAACAAGATCGTCGGTTCCAGGTGATTTTTCTCGTTATATCTGGGCAGATTCTCATTGTCAAAACACATGTGGAAAGTACACTTTATGTAAACACGTTCTGTTAAAATTGAGTTTCATGTACATGCATTGAATAATACTGATGACATCATGTTGATGAACAGAAAAACAAAAGATGCGACTCGGAAATGCGAGAGCATTCTCGCGATAATTACAATTACAATTTGTTTTTTCTCGACGTTTAGTATGGAATGTTTCAGATTTGGCAAATCATATGTTGTAGATGGATCTGCCTTTTTTTTTTCAGTATGCTAATTAATCTACACATCTGAGAAGAGACAGATTAAGACAAATTTATGCAACTAGGGAGATCATTGCGCTACCAATGCTGCGTGTAGCGTAACTCGCGTGGATTGGAAGCTGTGACTAAAGTTTTTTAATTTATCTTTCATTCGATGAAAAATTTTCGATATAAATCACATGTACATGTATTATGGTGAGAGTTTAATCGCAATTTAAGGTCGAAGGTCAGGTTAAAATGCTAAAATTTCACTTTTTATGCTGAAATTAAACTATTGAACTCCACACCTTGATGATTGCTCAAAGTTGTACACTTAATAAAACTAGAGTTATGGGTGCATTACTGCACAGTGATTTTGTAGGGAAAGTTTTTGACCATGATGTCAAACGTCGAGGGAAAATGTTAAAATGCCACGGTATTATTTCCCATATATTTTGACTTGCTCTCTTAAACAATTTAGCCATCCATCCAAATGAAACCAAGTTCAAGGAAAGTAAACACATTTTTGACAAACATGTCATTTAAATTTTTTTGCCAATTATGTGAAATTGTCGTCTCACATTGTCAAGATGTATTCAAGACCTTTTGGGAGAACCATGCATTATAGCAGAGACGTAGGTGTACCAGTCGCCACAGCAACATTTGTAGATTTTTTGTGTGTCATGAACTTTGCCTGATTTAAGTACTGTGCTTAAATAAATTCTACAGCGTTGAGCTATGACTGCAAAAGTCACACCACATTCACAATTTGTACATCAACTAAAGATGCCGGTCAAGTTTGAATATTGGTGAAATGCAACAAGGTCAAAGGTCTAACAGTCAATGAACTTACATTGAAAAACATTAGATACTCATAAATTTTGATATGCAGGCAATACATTGCTTGCCATTTGTCTTACATTTTCTTTTCCTTTTTGTTTTTGTCTCTCTTTCTAGGCTGATCATGCCATTTATGAAGTCTTACACAAATGCAGGGGACTTCACTGTCATGGGGAAATTGAAGACAATTATGGTTCAGAATGCCATCTGGTATGGCAGCTACCTTCTCATTTTTGGAGTTCTGCTTATCTGTGTTGCTGCCAAACCAGAGCTCCACCTTAGTGGGTAAGGGGAGTCCAACACCATACAGCTTTGGTACTTACTATAACAGCCGATTTGTCATCTCCCACATGTTCCACAAGTGCCATATTTTCTCTTTTAGAGTGACATGTTATTTTATATTTAGGCTGTTCATGTAGAAGTTATTCCAACCTATCTGAATATTTTAGGATATTAAAATTGAAAATTGAAGGGGATTGCAAAAACTGGAGTAGGGCAATTCCGCGGTTAGTAACGTTACATTTGAACAAATTTAGATATTTGTTTTTACCACTAAATTACCATTTATTCATTTCAAGTCAAAATTATGTCAAAAACATGTTCATCCTTCCCAGGTTTATGATACAGAAAAAAATGAACTCAATCCAAGAAATATTAGAATTGCTATAGCAACTTAAAGGGCTGGTTAGTAACGTTACGAAAAAAGGACATGACAAAAAAATCAATGTTTTGTAACAAAAAGTGTGCAAAAATTCAAGTTACTTCAAACAAAATGTTGCATTAATTTCAATTATTGCATCATGACAAATGTTCATGCATATTTTTTTAGCAGTTTGACCGATAACTTTTTAGCTAGACCCCCAAAAGCATGGTTAGTAACGTTACGGTTAGTAACGTTACATTTGTCCGGAGTAATTCCGCAGGTCATTTCACCCTTTTGTAATTGACAAAATGTCACATGACTTCTGGAGTATTTAAATGTATTCAACTTTTACCCTTTAGCAAAACTTTGAGGAAAAAATTTCAAAGGAACCCACTGTAATTTGCATTTAAGTGAATTTCAGCGTCCCCAGTCCCACATGTACATTTTAAATGATGGTTTTAGATCTCTCAAAATCAATAAATACGAAAAATAAAATCTACTGAATTTAAAAGACCCTAATGATTGGTGAACATCCATGGCATTAGTTGATACCTAGATTAAAGGGTAAGATAAAGAGGCACATTTCTTTTATCCATGTCACGTCCACCTAACTGCGGAATTGCCCAGTAGAATAGTTTATTTATTTCAAGTATTATAAAAAAAGAAGAAATGTTGATTTCCTGAATGTTGGTACAGTTACTGATTATTCCGCAGCTGCCCCCAAACTCCTAAGACTCATGGTTTGCATTGAATGACTTTCAATTCATTTTTTTTTTATTCTGTTTTTTTTTTCATTCTGTTTTTTTTTTCATTCTGTTTTTTTTTTTCATTTTTTCATTCTGTGGTTTTGTTTTGTTTTGTTTTGTTTTGTTTTGTTTTGTTTTTTTGTTTTTTTGTTTTTTTTTGGGGGGGGGGGCTAAAGGAGAAAGAAAGATTTAGAAAAGGAATTGGATGTCTTTGTAGAATTTTATGTAAGATCATAGGAGCTTTGTATATGATGAGAAGTTGTAGTAAATTAAAATACAAGTACATGTATAGTGTTTGAAGCAATCCAGCAGGATGAGCAACTATGATTTCACCAGGAGACATTTGTATGAGGTAAGATGTCTTTTTTAAATGTGTCGGGGAAATACTGTCTAGTGTGGACACACTCGGTTTCCTCTTGTTAAAGTTAAGGACTAGAAAGATAACATACAAACACACAAACAGGAAATATAACATACAAAAATGAGGAGGAATAAATACGTGAACACAAGTGATATTCTGTCCCCAGCCAACAGTTACAGGTTATTGGAATCACAGCCAGCAATACATGGGGACTCTTCCTGCTGGTACTGCTACTTGGCTATGGCCTGGTGGAGGTACCCCGACAGTACTGGATGGAGTCCAAGCAAGGTTACCTCCTCCACCACACCTACTTCTTGCTTGCCAAACTCAGTACAGAGAAGTCTGAGGCAGAGGAAAACCTGGAGGACATCCTTGAGGTGGGTCAGTCAGTGAGGAATGGGATTTGGTTGCATTACAAAACCGGTCATCATGGCTTAAACTTTGCATCATATCAATTATCATACATAACTCTTACCAAGATTTTATTTTGTTGGTTGCAAATACTGAGCATTTGTAGTATTTGGCTATTTTAGTAGCTGAACCAATACATTATTCACTTGTTAAAACTGTTTTATACAGAACAGGATCCAGTCCATGCAACCTGTTCAAAAAAAAAAAAAAGAAAGAACAAAAAAAAAAATGAAGATTTTCAGGTCCCCAATTATTTTTGTTATATATAACCTAGCCTTAACTTCATTTTGAGTTTTGTAGTGTATATGACATGGGTAAAGTAATGTGTCCATGATCAAAGCAGATTGTGGATTGATTGGACAAAGTGATGATAAGACATTCAATTTCCTTATTTAAACCTTTTGAAGGAATTGAATTCCATTGTACCTCCTCACCCATATAATACTCCTACAGGACATTAGGCGAGCCTCTGATGCAGTGAGGTACAACCATCCGTTGCGCAAACATGTCAACACTGTTGTTTCTAAATGCCCAGAGGAGTTCCAGGATTCCTTGACTAAACACCTTGATGACTATCAGGATTACGAGCAGCAACAGATACAGGTGGGCAGATGTCTGAGATACACCCTAGACAGTGTTAGTGATTGGGATTCCCACTTCATTGTATTGTTGAGCCAGCCTTTTGAAAAAAGGAAATTATGTACAGAGGGGCAGTGCACACAAGACACAGAGAATCCCTAACAGGTTTCTTTATGTGTCATCATCAAAATGCTTGAGCAAGTTTTGTTCCAAATGTAAAAAAAAAAAAAAAAAAAAAATTGTCATGATAATAGGTGAAGGTAAAGAATGAAGCTAGCTCAAGAATTATGGGAAGATGTAATATACATTAAAAAGAATTCAGTGGGATGTTGTTTGTTAATAATTAGTTGGCTGCTAGAGAGGTTGGCATTAGTCCATGGATTTGTAGATATATTTGCTTCCATGTGGATGGGGAATACTTGAAAATTGTATCATAAATTGAAAGTAGCAACTAGGGTGACATGTATGTGTATTGCTTCTGTGTCTCTGTCAGCCTCCATCAGAGAAGGAGTTGGTTCGACTTCACAGCAAAGTGATCTTTGCCATGCAGGCCAAGCATCGGGCTGACACCCAGTGGAGGGTGCTGGTCAATAAGGCTTTCTTTTATGAGGATCTCCAGCGCAATGAGAAGAGCTCTAATCCGTGAGTGTTTCCCATTTACAGTGTTCCTAGCTGTCTAACATTAACTTGCTGGAATGTTATACTTAAAATATTCAGTTAATTATCATTTATTATTATTATTATTATTATTTTTTTTTTATAAAAGCCAGTGGTGTATGGCTGTTAGCCTGATGTCATGTGTCTCGCAGCTTGTACAATAAAACACTCACTTTTGACCATATGACTGAAATTGGCATGACAAAAGTGTGAAGGGAACTGAAGGAAGCTTTTCAACTTAATGAACAGTGCACTCTGCCAGACAATGAGAAATCTGTGAACTTTTTGTGATATGTGGAAAAACAAGGATGGTCTGCTCATTTACACATGATATTAACAGAGAACAGTGTCTGACAAGACAGTTTCAGAGAATCAGTTTCTATCACTTCTTCTCTTCATCTTACAACCTGTATTTATGATTACCTCAAAGGAAAGTCTTGAAAAAAAAAAAACCCACACAAACATTCCCATGAGTAATATCTTATTTGATATCACTTGCAATATTTGATATTCATGAATGCATTGCTCCTTTCATGTAAGAGATAGGAATTTAACATTTCATACCAATGTGCATGATCTTACAGCTATGAGCTGTATGGAAAAGATGCATAAATTATTGTATGTATGTATGTATGTACAATGTATGTTTGTATGTATGTATTATGTCTGATACACAGTCAATTCAGGCACACCTTTGACCCCAACTTCAATGCTGTGGAGCGGATGGTGTGCACACCAACAGTAGAGTGGTATTGGCGTTTGTGGTTTCTTCCTGTCGCCATGAAGGTCCTAGCGGTCATCTTGGCTCTCTTTTCCCTCATGGTCATCTGGTCAGAGATGACCTTTTTCAGCATCAAGCCAGTCCTCTCCCTTTTTGCCATCTTCGTGGACAAAGCAAATGAAAATTATAATTTCTTGTGCATTGAGGTAAGATTAGTATGAGATATATGTTCAGGGCCCCATTGCATACAACCATACAACTCTGGTAAATTTACAATCAATAGAGACTCTGCAATCAATGGTAACTACCATAGCAACACTGTTCCATTTAGTCAATTAAAGCCACAAAATCACTGATGGTTACTATTGATTGCAGAGTTATCATTGATTACAGTTTAAATAGCATATTGTAGTTTTATGCTATGGGGCCCAGATGTAAACAAGTCGTCCTGTTATCATTTGTTGAGAGATTTCTTCAGTCATCACTAGAAGTTGTTGACAGACATACTAACCAGCATGTATCATAAGGATGTGAGTTTCCACCCTGCTAGAATCATAGCTTTGTAGCCTTTAAAGCTCTCCTTTGATAATTTGCTTTAAAGGTTATCAGTAGGAAATAAACTTTTTCTTGGGACAGAAAGAAGTGCATGTTAAGATACACTGTCTCTTGTTTGTTCTATTCAAATGTGTGCATCAAAGCGTTTGCTCATAGGTCAAATTTGACTCCAGTTGAGATTCTTTGGCTGTTTGTGTACTTACATAAAGATCAATGATAAAGCTGTACACAGTTTGTTATGGTGATTTGAGTCAGGCCCGCCTTCCCATGGCATGGTATGCCCGTGCCCCTGGGTCTTTATGAAATCAGTTCAGAGTTTATAGCTCATGTGCACTTTGGTACAAATGACCTTTCATTTTCTTTAGTTGGTTAGGCACTTCACTTGTTTTGGAAGTGACATAATGCATAAACTTGCCCAATGTAACAATTTATGGAATTCATCAATTCTCGCTATCGCCAATGACGTAAAAAGTACCCGGATGTTGATTTAAGCGTCATTTACGGTGCATTATGGGATAGTCCGGTAGCAAAGTCACTTCCGTTCGTACGCTCGTGATACGTGACTAATGCTATTTACACACACAACCGACTGTATTCTACGTGTATTTCCTGTTTTCTCGACTTGAATTACAGCTTAATATGATTTGAAATTTCTCCATTCGTAAGAAATTGCTGTTAATACAACTTTTGGTTGTTGCTACGAAGCTGCCATGTGTTGTTCGCACGACAAGAAATGAAAAAAATCTGCAGAAATAGGACCCTTACTGGCACGCGAGACGTGACGTGGCCGCATGGGTGAAGTTTGCGGGTGACTCCACAGCGCAGTACATGCACGCGCGACTTACTACTAGTAGTGGTAGTAGGCCTAGTGCCTACATACTTACTTGGAAGAAGTTGCTTCGGAGACACGATAACTTCGAGATCACGGTTCGTTCCCGATTGTGTTTGCGACATTTCGACAGAGAACAAATAAAAAAAAAAAAAGATGGGCATTCCATGACGATATCCAGGTGGGTGAATATTTTCCAGCATATTTTCAGCGTATGCAGAGATGACTGATCTGTGATGTGCACATCAAGCAGTACGCTGTACCGGTATGTGTTAGCTTATGCGTGCAGTGGTGTATGGTGCATGCTAATGCAAGGCCGGCTGCCGGCATAGGGCAATGCATGTAGGGACTACAGTGTACGAGTATGACAGGCCTGGCCACTCGCTGGCTCGGGCGGTACAGCCGCCTATATACTGTACTAGTATCCGTGGTCGGCGCGGTGCTATAGGTAAGGTATATGTACGCGCACGCTAGCGCTGTGCAAATTATGCCCCACGCCGGAAGTACCCTTGCTACGAAGTGCACTAAATCTGGACGAAAAAGCCACGTCCGGGTACTTTTTACGTCATTGGCGATAGCGAGAATTATGTTAAAAGATGAACTTGCGTTGACCAGGCGACCAGAATGGTCTGTCAATTAACACCGTGGAAAGCATTCATTGCATTATTTTATGAGCAATCTCTTTTTATTGATATTGGAAACTGCCACTTTTGCTGTCAGGTGGTTGTGCTGGCAAGTACCATTTAGGATTACTTGAATAATCATTATATCCCTGATGCTTATCTCGGTGAATGAAAAAAACAACCCCAGCATGCCCTGTTGGTATGATTGACCTTTTTCTGTTTATATGCAAAGTGAAACCCTGAACTGTCTTTAGTATTGCAATACAGGTTCACTAGAGGGAGCTTCCTTCTGAGGTACTTAAGACTGCTGCTCTTGATATACACCCTTCTTCTGAAACCATCATTTATCTCCAGGCCATCCTGCATGTGTTTATAATGCGTACATAATGAAAACAATGCATTTGTATTTTGGGGGTATTGACATCATTTGAGTTCGTAGGATCTCATATAGGGATTTCTGTTCTGTTTTGCCTTGAAACTTGTAATGATGATATGATCTGTTTTGAGGCGTTGCCAAATGCAGGCAATCAAAGAATGTGAAAACGAGATTCAAGCAGTGCTTCATGGCTGACTACCCTAATGACTCCATGAGTAGACTTTTGCCATAGTTCCTACGTTTACCCTTCTTTTCATGCAGTATACCTGTTGGCAGTTTGTTACTACACTAATCAGTGCTGCTTTAAGACAGATCAAAAAAATTAAACATTTGATTATACTAGTTTTCAACTTGATCTACAAATTCCTTTTCATCCCTATCTCAGGTACTGTGCATCCTCATCATTGCGTACCTGTGTGTTTGCTCCTACTACACTGTGTTTAAAGTGCGCGTCTTTAATTTTTACTACCTGGCTCCTCACCACCAGACAGATGAAAACAGTCTCCTTTTCTGTGGCATGTACGTATACCATTCCTCAGTGGTAGAGACAACATGGAATATGTGTCTGTGTTCGGGTAAGGGGCGGATTTAGGAAATAAGATGATGATAAATGTGCTATAAATTGGCTTGGAAATGTACATACCTAATACACTGCAAACATGATTGTTACTGATCTTTTAGGAGGAATTGATTCACCTTCCTTAGGATAGGATAGAAAATGATGCCCTTGTTCTTCTCTTGAGCAAATCTATCACAAAATGATAAGCAGAGTCCTCACAAATGTCTTTGTCAGTGAGCATTATATATACAGAGTGTAGCAATGGAGAAGAGTAAGATTCAATGAATATTAAACAGTTCTGTGTGAGTGACAGGATAGTGATAGCTGTATAACATGATGTTACCATAGCAACAATCTTAGATTGCCTGTATGATATCTTATTGAATGACATACTAACATTCAACTGATCACCTTCCTCAGAGTTTGTGCAGAATCAGCGTACTTTGCTTTGAGGTATCGTTTGTGTGCTTCGTTTTGCTTTATTTGCATGTTTTTATGTCGGGGCTTTTAGTGCATATAGCTAATGGGGTCTTATTAAGATTGTGCATCAGACCACTGAAGATATTGGCCCTTGGTATGTCAAATTAAAAGTCTGCCATATTCACTTTGTCATTCCCATATTTCCTGGCCAGGATGCTTTGTCGCTTGACTCCTCCGTTGTGCCTCAATTTTCTCGGAATGATCCACTTGGATGATCATGTTACTGGCAAGGAGAATCTAGTTGAGACATCCTACACATTGGTGAGTTTTGGAAAAATTATTTTTTTAATGTGAACCAACAAAGAGGAGATATGCCCAGTGATGTGAAAGTTTTGTCCAAGGAGAGAAACAGAGACAAGAATAGCTTTTTAAACTTGCATTTGTAGTCCTCAAACTACAATTATCGAGGGCCTCTTATTGTCTTACTTCATGCTGCTTATTTTTTTTTTTCATTTGATATCAGGGTCTGTCAGATTTTATCATTGCTATATTGCTACTCAATATTGATATGGTGGTCATGCTGGTGTGTACTTATGTATCTGTGTGTAGATATTCTCAAATACATTGAGAAACTACAATCAATGTCTCCCACTTCTTTATATGATGACAGATAATGGGTCGTCATATTGACGTGCTGCCCTTCATGGCGTCTGGTTTCTACATCTACTATCCTATCCTTGTGGCCCTGCTCTGCCTTGCTACTTACTTTGACCTGGGAAGCCGCTGCCTCTCCTGCCTTGGATTCCAACAGTTTGTGGGTGATGATGACATGACCAATGACCTGGTGGATGAGGGTAGAGAACTTATGAAGAGAGGTCAGTTTGTGCTCTGTGACTTATTTGGGGTAGGAGGCAGGGGCAAGAAATGCACTTTCCATGTATCTGCAATGACATCTTTTAAAACTCTTTGTAGAGATACCAGTTGTCACACCTGTACAGTCTAAAGTGTGACGTTTACATGTGCAGTGTCTGTTGTCCAAAATGAACATGGCTTTGTTGAAGAACTTAGAGTAATTGAATTTCGTAATGACAGTGTTGCAAACTACAGAGAGATTTTTTATTTTTTTTTTTTTGAGAAAGCAAAGCAATGCGACTGTTATTATAGGAATTAAAACTGAAAAATGTGAATATTTTGAGAGCAATGCATTTACTCCAGGGAGACCAAGAACAATTTAGTCTGAAGACATTACATTTACTTTGGGAGGCCCATAATTCATAATTTCAGAAGGAATTCATTAAGTTTTTTTTTTTTTTTTTTGCTTTGTTTTGTTTTGTTTTGTTTTTTACAGAGGTACTGCAAAATCTTCTTGAATAAAGCACTGGAAATTGTTCCCTCCCATTTTTTTTTTTTTTTTTTTAACCCAGGGCACAGGTTAAAAAACAAAAAGAAGAAAAAAAAAACTTAAAGAATTAAACATAATGGCAAATTCTAAAAACCGCATTAAATGATGAATGCATCATTTCTTTCTTGGTAATTAGCAAGAAGAATCATATTTATCTTCTTCTTTTTTCTTTTTTGAGTAGAGCGTAGAAAGAAGGAAAGAGCAGCCTACAGTGAAGAGAGGAAAAAGACTTTCTCCAAGTTCAGCATGCAGGACACTGCGGAGGCCAATCGTAACAGTCGACGGTTCAACAACCGAGGTTCAGACAATGATGGCAACACAGGAATGGCTAGTTACAGCACTGGGTCCTCCAAAGGTATGTTACCAGTCATATGATTCATGGTAGGTCATTACGTACACTATTTTGAAGCATGTTTTTCAGTTTAACCCTAACCAGGCCGCGAATATTTTTTTCGTACATGGAAACGCTATGGGACATGAAATTTTGAAGTGGGCAAGCGCGTGGACTTAACTAAAACTAAAACTGTATAGCTTGGCCAACTTGTACACAATGAACGGACTCGACTCACACAGGCCTACTCCTACTCCAATCAATGAACAACATGCAGGAAATTGAACTGTTGCTTGCGATTGCTAGTAGCTAGCACTACAACACACATAGCACTCTGTACATTGGATACAACAAATCACGCTCACATATCACGTATGTCTAATTGACTAACCAGTTTGAAAATGCAAAATTAGACTCTACCGAAGTTCGGTCTACTATTATTAGTGACCGGCGACAACGGTTTCAGGCAAAAGTCGGGAATTTTGAAAATGCATTTTTTCACTGAATCACATTGCCCATTTCCTAAGCTTTGCATTGATATAAAACACTTGAATTCTTCGGCACCATAAGTGGGCATAGAAAGAGAAATAAAATGCACTTTTTAAGTTGTTAGCCTGACAAAATTGCGAGAAAATAGGCTTTGAAGATTCACCTCTTTCTCAAAGACAATGTCCGAGCGGCGATGCGAGGGGAGAATCACCCATCCGTACGATGGTGCCAATCGATGTTAAGCCCCGCCTCTAGCAACCATATCGCCTTCTGATTGGCTCACTGAGAGAGTCAAATTTCCCGGGCGCCTTCCTCGGAGCTCAGCGTATGGAGCCGAAAACAATGCGTTTCGCTCGGGTTTGTTTACCAGTGGTACGTCTTTCAAGATGGCGAATACGATAATTGCACGTATGGGAGTGTACATGTACATGACGTGTATGGTGCACGTATTACGCAATGGCATCTACACGCCATGACTGTGCATAATGTAACAGGAGCGGTGGCGAATCCACACATTTACAAATCGCGTTTTCATTGTGGTTGATTTGTCTTTATCATTGGCGACCCTTTTGAAAGCAGAATTGCTAGTGCTGGCAAGGGCCATGCTTGAATTAAAAAAAAAAAAAACACGACTCGTTAGTTTGGTGCGATTTTGACGTGTAGTATTTGAATATAATAATTATTGGTCACATGTGACTGCACCTTTCCTCTTATCTGCCTTCCATTGAGTCAGTCTGCTGTCATAATCTTTACTACATGTACAAGTAGACACATTTGAGAATATTTAGTTTTCTTTTCACACGATTATGTCATGCTACACGATTTTTGTTTCACTTCCATTGTCGAACATTGCGGTAGAATAGTTTGGAAAGCCACACGAAGAGCACGCACTGCAGAGCGAGCGTATAAACCACTATAGCAAGAACAATGGAGCATGTAATCGTGCACGCGTGGACAAAGCATTCCCCACACGCTGCAACTGGTGTCTCCGAAAGCCGAATTATGTAAATGTATGCGACGCACCAGCCAATCGCATGCGAGACCGTGCGCCGTAGCAACACTGGGGATATTGGCGCGGTGTTCGAAAGAAGCTCGAAACTGACGAGTGCGATCCAACATAGGGTGCTTAAAATTCCATTTTTGATAGGAAAAACTTAGTCTTATGCTATGAAATTTAGTGTAGATGTAGAAAACATATCAAAGATTCGATTTCTGCAAAAACCCTAAATCGACAAAAATAATGGTCAAAATCTTTGTACCCCGCCTAGGAGGGAATTTGCTCTTGCGACTTTTGCCTGAAACCGTTGTCGCGGGTCACATTAGTTTACATGTGGATTGGTAATGATCTTATCATTGTAATTCGTAAGTGCATTCAAGATGCTCGAGTCACTGGCAGCACTGAGAAGTCGATTGTGAATACACTGCACATGTCCGCTTTATAAATCATAGCCAAGTAGAAGTACGGAGTAGGCCTACTGTGGAGGCGGTGTATACGAATACTACATGCAGTAGTACCCGATCAGCAAAAAGGTCGTGCAAAAGATTTCGGAAGAGCTCTTATTCGGTCATCTATGCATGTACAAATAGTGGTAATGTGGCATCAATTCCAAGCCTATGGCTGTAGAGGTTGTGACTTGTAAAGTTGTACATTTCACGCGAGCTACGCGTGTGCCTGCTCTCCTATACGCCGCCGGCTGCCCTGGATGACAATCACCGCGCGAGCTAGCTAGCAGCGATATATGCTCTCCGCTCGCTCCCCGCATATTTCCAGCGGGGTTACGTATAGTAGGGATGAACTGCGAACACTGACCGACTGCGAATCGAATGTAATTGAATGGCGAGCACGTACGTACCCACACAGTGATCACACGTGATCATGTATGTACATATGTACAGTATGCGAGTCCATTCATTCTGTACAAATTGGCCAAAGCTATAGAAATTTTCAAGTCCATGCGCTTGCGCACTTCAAAATTTCAGCTAATCTTATGAATAATTCATGTCCCATAGCGTTTCCATGTACGAAAAAAATATTCGCAACCAGGCCGGGCTTTTTTGGGTGTTCTCTGGCCCCCCCCCCCCCCCCCCCCCCGAGATCTCGGCCGCAATCGCCATGAAAATTGGCACATACATTACCTGTGGCATAATCTACCAAACTATACAAAAAATTGAAATTTTTGTCATAATGGTTAATTATGCTAATATATGCATAAAATCATACTTTTTGCTCTAAATCAGAAATTAAAGCTCCTAGAATCCTAATTTTTGGTGATAACATTCTTTGTAGCATTCCTAACAATTTACTTGAAATAAAAATACGGTATCAAAATCAATGTCTTTTATATTTTATTGTATTATGAATTTCTTATGTATTTCTTTGTTTTTTCGACCTTTTGTTTTATCACTTTTTTTTTGCAAAATTTATGACAGAACCTATTTCAAGCATAATTATGCTAAAATTAATTATTTTCAGCCTATGAAAGTGAAAATAATCATATCTTTATGAATACGAAGAGAAAACTCTATTTGCTTAGACTTTATACACAAAATCACGTTTTTTGAGCCATTTTCGGTCTGACAGGCATGTATAAAAGGTTATGCAGCATCGTAACGGTATGCACGACTTTCGCAAAAATGGTGTCAAAAGATGCACGAGACTTAAAAGTAAAAAGTCAGCCAACGGCGCGGTCAAAAAATTTCGCGCAGCGGAGTAGTCGCGAAAAATGTTGAGGGGGGAGTGATTCAACCCCCCCGGGCCTTTTTAGGGTCAAATGAAGAATCACTGTAATTTCACTTGAAAAACACTACTGTACAGATTTGTGAGTTGAAGAAATATGGCTTAACCAAGCAATGTGTGCATAGTAATGGAAACTAAGGTACTGTAAATAATGTGTAGTTTGAGAATATACAATAAATTGTAGCTATGTGCACTGACTGTTATGCATTCCCTTGAGGAAATGGGAAGAAATGTAGAGAAACAGTAATATTCTCATTTCCCCCCTCCAAAATGCTGAAATCTCCTCATTCATATTTTTGAAGGTTAGCATTGTCTCTTCCTAACATAACCCTAAGTCATACCTTATGAGTCTATGATGTCTATTTGTGATGCCCAAATACATTAATGAACATATGAAAACAGTATACTCAGAAATGTGCACCTCACCAAGTTCCCTCAGATTAGTACTCCAACATTACATGGCTATACATGTCTAGGGAATTTTCCATGTGCGAGTTGTGTTTAGATTGTATCATAGAACCATTAACCCTATTCTAACTGGGGGGGGGGGGGGGGGTCAAATTGACCCCCCCCTCGACATTTCGTGCCACGATTCCGCAACGCGCAAAGATTTTGCCGCGGCGTTTTGTGACTTTTTTCATTGAAGTCTCCCGCATATTTTGAGACCAAATTTGCGACGTCCGGGTACACCATTCTGAAGTTACGCAATGTTTTGCATATGCATGTCAACCCAAAAACAGCTCAAATTCATGATTTTGTGTGCAAATCCAATGCAAATTGTGTTTTTTTTTGTTTAATTGATATGAATTGGATTATTTCATCTTTTAACCATTGAAATTAATTAATTCTAATGTAGATCAGCTTGGAAAAGTGCCTGCAACAAATTTTGGCAAAAAAACAATAGAAAACAAAAGGTCGAAAAAACAATAAAATACATAAGAAATTAAAACAATACAAAACAAAAGAAACTGACTTTGATTGCCCTATTTTTTTATAAGAAAATTGTTTGATATGTCTTGAGGAACTCTGACACAAAAATTTAGCAATCCTTCAATCTTTTTAATGGAGTTATAGGTGAAAATATGATTTCATGTCTTAATTTGCATAATTAATTTATTAAAAAATATAAAATCAAATTTTTTCTATTGTATGACCATATAATCTTGTAGTTGACATCCGGCTCTATGTACAGGCAAAATTTTGCGGCGATCGCGCGATCGGCGGCCGAGATCTGAAGGGGGGGGGGGGGGGGGGGGTCAAATTGACCCCCCCCCCCCCCCCCCAGTAAAAACGATTTGAGCACATCCACTGTATTTTACCATCATGATGGTGTAGTTTGTTATGAAAGAGGATCGCTACACATTGGATAACCCAGTAGCGGATCCAGGCAGGGGTGCACTGGATGTGTGCCCCCCCTTTATTTTTTGTTTAAACAAATAAGATAAAGATTAAAAAAAAATAGAGGGGGACACGTGCCTCCCCTTTATTTTGTAAAGGCGCCACCCTTTATGGAATTCCTGGATCTGCCCCTGATATCCAAGTGCAGTGTTAGAGTGAAATCTTCTGTTAAACCTATAACATGCTCTCTCATTTTATTTGGACCATCAGCAAAATTTACCAGGCACCAGCAAGCAGAAGACAAAGTAGAAATTCTAGCTGATGCTGAGCCAATTGATTACAACGAAGAACATGCCTCGCAGTACATGGAAGACTTGAACAGTTTTTCAGGCCGTAATCAGGCAAGTAATGGAAGAGCAGCACCACCGAGACGTGGTCCAAGCTTCAGTGTAAATGCCAAACCTAAGAACATATTTGATGATGTCTAGTTGTGTGTTGTAGAAAGAAATGGGATATTGATATTAAGTATTATACGTACAGTCTGTGCAAGTGTACTGCATTATCTCGTGTTCATTTCTGTTCCAGATCATAGTGTTGTGGCGTACACAGTGCTCAGCAAGCCTCAAGTCTCAAAGTTTTTGAGAAGTTGCGAAAATTGTGAAGTAATTATGATAATCACAATGTTGCTTTTGGTTGGCAAATTGGAATTTAGCACTTATGACCATCTGTTAACAGACTTTGGTAAAGTGTTCACTTTAATTGCAGTAGATCAAATGGTGGTATTCATGAAAGTAGATTAATTTCTTAAGTTTTTCAGGATAATGTTATTATTTTTTCCCCCCATTTTACATGTATCAAGTGTAGAAATTTCCTTAATGCACAGACTATTTGAAGTCATGTGATGAAATGATTTGTTTCATTACTGGATTAAGGGAAGAAATTGATCGATAATGAAATGTGTTTTTAAACGTTCATAGGAAATTCTTTTGATAGAGATAAAACAACAAATCAGACTGCATGTGCTTTATGTGTGGGGATTGAAGGAAGCCACGAATAGTCGCATGTGCTTATTGGACATATGTTAGGTACCACATGACCCATCAGAATACGGATATTGGCTGCTGCAAAGAAAAGAGTAGATAAAAGTGTAATAAAAATATTTGATAACGGATTACATTGTAGCTCCTTTTACAGAAGGCTTGTAGTCAATATTCTTGTTGGGATTTGTTTAAACTGATAGTATGTTATTCCACAAACTTCTCTTGTAACTCTATATTCATAATGTTACTAGTTTATCCAGCTCCAAAAGTCAACAATGTGACAAGAAAGTAAACATAGTGTCCAATAAGCGATTGTGAAAAATTGACTGTACTAAATTGATATTTGCCTACCAACTTTACAGATTATATTTAGAGCATATTCTTACTTATTATGGATTGAATAAGTACCACTTCAAAGGATTGATTCTGTTATACAAATATTTTCATTCATTTTCAAAATTTTAATGATTTTAAAATCATGAGTTTGAAGAAATACGCTTTAAAGGAATAATACATTCTCAATTGCAAAAACAAATTTCAGCACTCGAAACTCTCCTTTGGAAAGAGAAAACTTTTGTTAAGCTCTGATGTGACTATGAGTTATCTGTGAAACGTGGTACTTAATAGTTGTTTATCAGACCGTTTGATATTTAAGTGTCTTTCATTGAGTAATTTTTCCACATTATGCAGTGCTCTTTTTCTTATTGGTTATTTTGAGTTAAACCCTCAATGAAGAAACAATCTAGTTACTGGTGTCTCTCGCCAACAGCAGAATCAAGTCAATATCTACATCATTAACAACAAAGAGAGATAATTATTACTCATTCAGAATTCATTCAGGTGTTACCAACTAGGCAATATTGAAATCTCAAGGATTTCCATGGCTTTGTATGTCCTAATATCAAGTTGCTTTTACTCACTCCTGACCATGGGTGGTGTGATGTTATTGTCTTCATACCATATCAATGCCTAACCATGCTAGGCTCTGTTTCTGAAAGGCTTTTTCTTACTGTACATAACATGTGCGGTTCATACCATGACCACAACTCAGTGATAAGCAGGCATCTCTGAGAAAGGCTACTCATTGCCATGGTATCTACTCTTACATTACACTCTTGCAGTGATTACAAACAAAGTTAAGACCCTGGTTTATTCATAATAGCAGGGACGCTGCTTTTGTGTGCTGATACATGGCAAGAACATGGAATATTGGTATAATATGTGTTTGACCGAACGGTAGCCAGTATCATTACTGTGGTGTTTTGTTCTTTCCTCATATTATCATTGTCTTGCCTAACAGCTTACATCTCAAGGAAAGGTTTGCCAATGCCAAAGTGTGTGCACACATGAATAGATTTTTGATAGCATTTGTGTGATTTACTAACTGATGCCAGCCAGTAGTTCACCAAATACTCATCTAGCTATGCTCAGAGGTATCTTAATGAAACTTGGCGTGTATATGTACGAGTGGGCGAAGTTGTGTCTATCAACTTTTGGGTGCACATGCTCAAGGTCAAAGGTCAAAAGGTCAAGGTGAAATGCTCAAAATTTTACTATTCCCCCCATATCCACTCAATGCCTGAAGATATTTTCTTTAAACGTAGTGTATACGTGTACTACCAAAAAAAAAAAATGATTCTCCAGAGAGAGTTGGCTGTCATGAGATCACAAAAGGTCACATGACTTGGTAATGGTATGTCCAATTTTTGTAAGCTTGGTGTCAAAAGATACACAAGAATTGAAGGAAAAAAGTCGAGAATGTGGCTTGGCGTGAAATGGAGTGGTTCAAAATGTGTGGTAGAATTTGTCGAGGGGATAGGGGCTCCCAGCCCCCCCCCCCCCCAGTATACTATGGATTAAATTCCTTGTTTGCAGAACAATTACAACATTTACACTTACCACCAAATGGCATGTGTGAGGGTCTGCCAACCAGTTGTCATTCAGCAGAAATTCCTCTTCTGTTTCTGCTGGCATCTTGAATTCAAGTTCTTCCTCCCCCTCCTCTTGTGAGCCTTCTTCCTCTTCAGTCACAGTTCTTGGGGTGGATGCTGATATGTCCTCCCCTCTCAGTTCTGCTACCTCCCTTTCAAGAGAAGCCAGCCTGTCAAGGATGGCTTTCTCAATGGTTGTAAACTCATCAAGTTTTCTCAATACTACATCTAGTTTTTTCTTTAAACATAGCACAGTGTAAAATATTTCTTTGTTGCCAAGACTCAAGTTCTGAAACTAGGAATCATAATTTAAATGTGCAGTCTAACACCACACAGTAACTTTGCTGTGGAAGGCCTTGCCATTTCATTGAAATGCTTTCATCGATGTTTGTCACTCATAGCATACTTAACAGTATAATACATTGGAATGGATAAAATTTGAATTCTACCTTTTGATTTTGTGAGCTGATTAATACAATTCTTGATATATTGTACTTTGGTAGAAAGGATTTCTGTGGTGTTTTTCTTTGTTTTGTTTTGTTTTGTTTTTTTTTGTTTTTGTTTTTCTACCAGAAGCAATGCACTGATATACATGTACAACCTTTATCTGCACTTTGCTGCTCTCTGCTGTGCATTTCTTTGTTTTGTTCTTGATAACCTGACTTGGTTATATTAAGAGTAATTTGCACCTCTGGGATTTACTTGCTGTAATGACACATCCTGATCTCCTTTCTGTGTGATATTTGTTACCAATTTATGCATTGCCCTGTAGGTATAATAAGATGATCAGGTAATTCAGAACAAGAAAACACACATACCGGCACACACACACACAGACACACACACACAAAGAAACTACTTTTCATGTTAAGAAAGAGAATGAAAAAGACAGTCCATTGGTCAAGAATGTCAACAATATTTGACATCTTTATGGGAATTGGTCATTTAAGTGAGGAAAACTGTTGTTATGACTCTACAGGTAAAAAATGTATGACATTTGTTCCTGTGAACATTACTAATAAATGGCTTGTGATATTGTAAGACCAGGAGACTAGTCAAAATAGGCAAACATTCATTTCAAGCCTAATAGTGCCAATTAAATACCTATTGCATATCTCTCTTGTTATACACTGCAAGCTTTTACTTTGAGGTATTTACGGTAAATGAAGTAATCAAAAGGGAAATGGTGTTAAAAGTACCAGGTTACTGGTAGATGATTTTTACTCATCTATCTCCACCTTCCTGGCCCATATTAAGGATCTAAATCAGTCTAAAAATATTTGATTGAATGGTGTGAGAAAGCTATGACCGAGGTATGATGAACTTGAAGACCATTTGGTCGTGTAATGCTAGCCAATGCAAATTACCCTAAGCAATTATATCCCAAGACAATTCATGAAGTCACATGAGCCAGAAAGTAGGACCATTTTGGTCACTATGAATAGAGAGTTAAGCAAGAACAATGAAGGCCTGCCAAGGTTAAGGGTATTACAAGTACCTAGGGAAAGCTAAGGAGTTTTATTAACCAATTCAAGAGCAGTACTAGATTGATAAAAAAGTATAGTAGTAGTGTGTGATGCCTTTGATATTAGTACAGCAGAGCTGAATGGGTGATTTCTACATATCAATTGGCGATTCAGATACACGACATTGAATTGTGTGTAAAGTGGGGTGTTCCATTCCTGTAATTTGTAATGGTTTGTAGAGGTGAAAAAAACCCCAAACATGTTGTTTTTTATGTTTAATGTTGCTTTTTTTTTTAGTTGTAGCAAAGACTACGTGTGTGTGTGTGTGTGTGTGTGTGCGCGTGTTTGTGTGAAATTCATGATTTCTACCTCCCATTCCTTCTGGACAAAAGTGAGTATTTATAGACAGTGTATCTGCTAGGGTCCTATATTCTAAATTGCATATGAATTGTGCAAGCAGAAATATTCCTCATACAATTTAATTTCTTGACTCCCATCTTGTAGTGTACATGTATTTTGTAAGTATCCTAAACACACAACTGCCATGTGACAGCTCATACAGTGAGGCATAATTCCTTCACACTCATAAAATCATGTAAGAATATCATGTCCAGGATTATCAAAAATCAGAGTGTACATATGTAACCAGGAAAGTTGTTTTCCTGAATGTGTTCATCTTCTCAAAATAATACATTCAGATGAAGATTCCTGGTCCACCTTGATTTATGATCTCTATATTCTAAAATTATTTTACTTTTAAAAGTTCATTGTGAATGACAGTAATAGTGTGATAAGGCAAGACTATGAAAACAAGTGTTGCCAAGAAAAAGTCTATATATCCTCATTACATTCATGATCTTTCATTCCAGCAGCTAAAACAGGTATATAATGTTGTACATATCCTAATTTGCTCTGCTTGTATATTTGGGGTAACACAGAAATAGGTCATCACAATCAAACAAGAATGTTTGCACCATCAGTGCTACAATAGTGATAAATGAAATAGATGATATTGGATATGTCAACCTTTTACAAGTTCCTTTTTGTCTCATTGAACATGAGACTTGACATAGGATTTCTGTGTGTGTGTGTGTGTGTGTGGGTGTGTGTGTGTGTGTGTGTTTTATGTTTACCTTTGGAGATTACTTTTTTTTTTTTAATTTGTTGGGATGAAATCAGTTAATCCATGTGGGAAAAACGTAACATGTTGCCAGTATTTAGAATGATCAAATCTTAGAGATCTGGAGACTATCATAAAAATACTGTGATGTATTTCAACAATTATTTCATGCAGGAAGATTAAATCTATCATGCTTGTAACCTTGAGGGATTTCTGTGTTTAGTGCTACACAAGTGAATACTTTGTTTGATATTGCAGTTTTCATATTTTTACTTTGGTTGCATTTCTGAATACTTAATTTTTGTTTACCAGTATCTGATTGAAAAAAAGGAAAAAAATACCATTTTGTAGATTTTGTCGTAATTATTTAGAGATGTGCAAACAGATTTATCCTAGTGTACTGTGATTACCAAATATTTTGAAATGTGTAAAACAGAGCTTCTCTGGGTCATTATCTTTTTAACTTGCAGCACAATGGGTAATGAGAAACTCTATTAAACATTTTCTAGCCAATCATAATATTGCAGCAGTATGTTTTCTCGTATACATGTATGTATGTTCAAGTCGATGTCTGTGTATACCCGTATGATGCTAATACTATGTCTGTTCATTATCTTTTATCACTTCATGTATATCTTTTTGTGTGCCATGTTTGTATAATACCTGACTCTGTTGACAGGTTTCCATCTTTGCAAATTGTGCCCTGGCACACAACCATGCACAAACTGATTGATTAATCGCAGTGTACCACAGTATGTTGAAGCGACATAGTCAAAGCTTTGTCATAAAATTTACATCATAGCAAAGCTTGAAGCACAAAATTAAATTGCCACATCTGGACTTACTATTTTAATTCCGAGAACAGTTTCATGTCCAATTCTGGATGCTTCGTCAGCTCGTCTGATTTTCTGGTGGAGAATGTTGCCTATTGGTGCAGATACACTGTCAACTTTATTGTTTGGAGTCAATGGTCAAACAAAGTCTGAAACTGAGGTCGACAATGCATCTGCTCTGATGGGTTGGTAACATTTTTTTTTGTCCACCACCAAATCAGATGAGCTTTTGAAGTGTCCAGGATCAGATGTTAAACCATTCTTGGAATTAAAACAGTAAGTCCAGATACAGTAATTTAATTTCATGCTTTAATTGAACGTTACCTGGATGAATCAGAACTTACATCACAGCGAAGCTTGCAATTTTCTATACAACTTTGGCGTGCTGTATTTCCAGAATAAAATTCATAAAAAAGTTATGTGGCTTTGAAAAACAGAATGCTTTTCAAAAGTGTTCATGCTTTCTGGTATCAGGATATTGTGACACATGTTTTACAGATCAAAGGTTTACTCCCTGGCACACAAAGAGTTAATTTTGTAAAATTGTTTCTATGTGTCAGTTTTCCTTCAACCAAGTACTGGGCATTAATACTAAATGTGTACACTGTTCCAAAAGTATTTATGGTGTGAAGCATGACAAGCATACTATCTGCATACATGTTCACTACTGTAACATTGCAAAGTTGTTTTGGCTGTTGTCTTTCTTGAAATCTATGTTATTGGATAAACCAAAGCCAACATTATATTTATTGTTCATTTGAAGATTAGATCAAACACAGACTAGTTCAAAGTGCTACTCAAGCATTCCAAAACAGTATGAGTGGAAGGATGAGTGAATGTAATACTGGAAAGAAGTAAATGCTCTTGTTTATATATCTGAATATTTCAACAAGAAATTTGACAAGTTAAATCTGCTTTGGTATACATATTTCCTAAAACATTATCCCCTGTTGTAGATACAAACATTTGTAACATGCAATGATTTTTATTTTTATCCCCTATGTAAATCACATACGTATAAATGACAAACTTATAAAGTGATAGAGTATAACTATTCCATTGTCATTTTGGTGATCATCATCATCATCACTATCACCACCATTATTTAAACAATGTCATCTTTGACATCTTGTAAGTACCACCATTGGTATCAAGACACACAGATCTGTGGTTCCAAGAAATACTTGGGCATACTTCTCTGGAAGATTTGTGTTTGAAGCAGTGAAGGACATAAACCCAACAAACAAGCATTGTGATTAATTCATATACATTGTACACACATCTTGAGGCACAGACAACTTTTGCCAAGCTCCTGATTTTTTTTTTTAATTTCTTACAGGACTTTCCCCCCTCCATACGTACCTGCTACTAGGCTACATGTGCCTTAGCAAATATGTCTGAAATTTGGGAGCACAAGCATGATTAAGCTGGCTAGATTTTGTGACTGTTTTTTAAGGCCCCAGCCTAACTAGAAGCTGTCTTCGTAGCATTCATGCACCTGTTTATGACTTACAACCATGTATGATGCCATTGAGGCTACCTATTGTCTGGAGGGAGACAATCTGGCAACTTATCTCGCACATTTTTTGTTTTAGAAAGTGGAGGAAAATTGGTTGTAAATGTGACTGCCAAACATTGTTATTCTAATTGTGTATTCCCTGCCACTGTGTTGTGATAGATGTAACTCTTTCCAAAGCCTAATGCTACCCCAGTATGGTTAATCATCACTGTTGCTCACACTGTCATTATTGCCCCCATCACCTCAAGAATGTTCTCTTCAGCAGCATTGTAGTAACAGTTTTTGTTGATGTTGTTTCATTGACCAAGACCACTCATCTTTTCAGTCTGACTGCAAAGACTCATTTTGGTTTAATGCTTAAATCTCTGTGAGCAAATGTCATGTTCACTTGCAATCAATACACACTCTTTCATGAGCAACAGTACTTGAGTAGCACAACTAGAGAAATTAGTCCTCATTCATAGATACAGCCGTATGATTAACTCAAGCTGTAGTTCGTGGAAATAAACAGCATCCTTCAGTAATCCAGGAAAAGTGCAATTTAAAACAATTATATTATATGAGACATATTTAAGTATAAAGTTCTATTTAGTCATTACTTTTTCTTCTTTTTTTTTTTTTTTTTGCAGTAAAAGTGTTTAGTGTTCTATCAGAGCAGGGAGGCACCTCCCTGATCAGAGGCAATCAGATATTTATGTATTAAAACTGCTCAACATGGTAAGATATACTTGTATCTCAGTACATGTAGTTTCAATGGTTTATGAGTAGGTATCTCTTATTACGATGTCATGACAGGCATGCATTCACATTCAAAGAAAAAGGCAGTTGTCACAGGAATTCATGGTCCAGTCATTATTAATCCTCCATTGGTATTTCATTTGATGCTTCATGGCCTAAGCTCAGCAGACATTGTAACTTATTTGTTTTTGGTACATAATTTTTTTTTAAGTATAAAGTGTCCTGTCCAGTCACTTGAAAGTAATAAGTGTAGATGATATCAATTTCTTGTTGTTTTTCATCATTCCAACATGTATATTATCTAGGTTTTTTCTTCATGTATTCTGTGGCTAAAGATAGCAAATGTTGCTATGGTGAACTATTTAGTATTTATTATGGCATTCTCATGAAGACATGTATAAAAAGTGATATGCCACAAATAAATGTAATGTCTTATGTGATTTACTGCACAGTGTTATTTGTTTTCATATACTTCCTGGTTGAGTTGATAGGAATAGGGGCACTTCTTTATTATTTGATGTATCACTGTCATATTTGGTACATGGGTAGAGCAATTAATACACAGTGACTGCAAGATCCTACATTTGAACTTTGTCAAGGTCCCCCATTGAGGGCGCTATTTACCAAAATATCAAGAAATATATAAGAAATAATTTATCTTTATGCTAAAAACTTGCCTTTTCTTTATGATTTTTTTTTGCCCAATATATATATATATATATATATATATATATATATATATATATATATATATATATGTATATATATATATATATATATATATATATATATATATATATAATTGAAAGAAATTGGACTGAGGCGGGACGTTGCTCTCGATCTTAGTCTCCCTTTTATTTGTCAAGCTTTCGGCCCGTCATTCGAGAGACTCCGTCCAATTTCTTTCAATTATATGCAACCAACAATGAGGCACCGCACACCTTCGGGACCCAGGGAACTATCTCTCACACTATATGTATATATATATATATATATATATATATATATATATATAGTCAACCTCACATATGTCAAATCTATTTGGACTGAAGAAATACCTTCAACTTATGAGGGATTAAATTCAATAGCATAATTAAAGAGGAGGGACTTGAAAAGACCTTCGACTTCAGCAAGGTTGACTGTATATATATATATATATATATATATATATATTTATATATATGTCTTTTTTTTGGACCAATCATTTTATACTTGTCATAAAACAAGAGCATGTTAAACTTCATTGTCTGTCATGGTTAAAAATGCTCAAGGTCACCACATGGGGTTGCTATTCATTACAGCATAAAGATATACATTTTGAGACATGTGATGTGTTATTTGGGATTGGTACACATATAGTTATTACATTTCATAATTCAATAACATTAGAATTCTGAGTTTGCAGATTGATGATAAACAGATGATACTAGAGGCAAAACTTGTGAGAAAGATTCAAGATGATACAAAATAAGATGGTAATCTTTGAAAAATACTGTTTTTCAATTATCTCTATTTTATCTATTGTTGGATGCCTATGTCACTTGCAAATAAAGGAAATACATGTGATTAGAAGAAACATTTCAGGACATTCACAACCATAATTGCTTCATATTTTGCTAACTCAGCACATTACAGCAAAGAAAACCCCATTTCATCCACTAATATTGTAATGAAACAGAAAAACATGCAAAATCTGTCTGAAACGGTTGTCAGTTTATGGTTCTATGGCAACTAGAAACATTGTACATGGCTGAAGTTAAATATCAAAATGTTTGCAATGAAATTTTAGGAAAAGTCACCAAAATTGTATGAAAGTGGATAAAGAACGTAGGAGTGGCAAATGAAAATACAGTAGGGGGAGGGGGACACAATGTGCCCCCTTGGGCTTTACAGATGATCGAGATATGCAATTATTGGAGAATGCCTGAATGTTTTCATGGGGGGGGGGGGGGGGGGCTGGAAATGACAATAGGCCTAATATTGTATATACATGTATTATGTAAAATTGTAAAGGAAGTACAGTTAAATGAATGAATGAATGAACAACTTAAATCATTTTTATGCCTCCGCCACGAAGTGGTGCCGGAGGCATTATGTTTTCGGGTTGTCCGTCCGTCCGTCCGTCCGTCCGTCCTTCCGTCCGTCCGTCCGTCCTTCCGTCCGTCCGTAATGAATTTTGTGGACAAGGTAACTATCGAAACCTGTTGAGGTATCCTAATGAAACTTGGCATGTATGTGTATTAGGGGGTGAAGTTGTGCCTATCAACTTTTGGGTGCACATGCTCAAGGTCAAAGGTCAAAAGGTCAAGGTCAAATACATAAAATTTCACTATTTCCACCATATCTATTGAATGCCTGAAGATATTTTCTTGAAACTTAGTGTATACATGTTTTACCCAATTAAGATTCTCTGGTGAAAGTTTGGGTCATGAGATCAAAGGTCAAAGGTCAAAAGGTCAGGGTCAAATACATAAAATTTCACTATTTCCACCATATCTATTGAATGCCTGAAGAGATTTTCTTGAAACTTAGTGTATACATGTATTACCCAATTAAGATTCTCTGGTGAAAGTTTGGGTCATGAGGTCAAAGGTCAAAGGTCAAAAGGTCAAGTAAAAATATTAAAACTTCTTTTTTTTTCTCCGTACCTTGGAAAATTTTTCAAGGTATCTTCATGGAACATAGTATATACATGTACTGACTGGAAGTGATTATCTAGAGAATGTAGGGTTCATGGGGTCAAAGGTCAAGGGTCAAAGGTCAAGTGCAAGACTTCAAAATGTTACTATTACCCTCATATTTATGCAATGCCAGCAGGGTTATTTTTTTACACTTGGTGTATGCGTGTGTAACCTAATAGAAATTCTCTGGAAAGTTTTTTTTTTCTCTTTTTGCCTCAAAGGTCAAAAGGTCAAAGATCAAGTGAAAGTGCTGAGCTAACTTTTTCCTCCATATCTCGGAAGTGGCTCAAGTTACCTTGAAACTTAGTACATATTATGCATGTTCTACCTGAAAGTAATTATCTTATGAATTTTAGGGTCAAGGGCCAGATGAAAATGGTAACAATTTACTATTCAATTCAGAAATTGCACTTTTTCTCCACACCTGTACCTTGAAAATTACTCAATGCCTAAATGTATGAATGGGTCAAAGTCAAGTTAAAGTCCTTAAATCCCTAGATACATGCTCTCCTATTCATCCAATTAAACCTACGTCAAGGAAGGTGAACATTCAACACATGTGTGACAAACTTGTCATTCCAATATTTTGCCAATTTTGTGAAAATGTAATCACACAGTGTCCACATCTACTATCTAGACCTATTGGGAAAATCATGCATTATGGCGGAGGCATACCAGTCGCCAAAGCGACATTTCTAGTTTATGTCTTTACATCAAAGAAAAGGCATAGTACAGTATGTCCCCCCCCCCCCACAAAAAAAAAAAAAAAAATACAATCAGATATTTGCATTGACAACACCCAATATGATTAAACTGTCTAAATGCTACTTCAGGGTCTTAAAATGTAACATTTTAGCTCTATTTTGCAGAAAACCCCATTCAATTTGGTTAAGCGGTCACAGAGAAATGTTGATTGTTGTATTAAAGCATATCATGAGTCTGATTCTTCCAAGTTTAGCACTTTGATGCTCATGTGTGTTAATACAATAGACAGAACCTGAAGGGAAGAGATTCTCGACATCCTCTACAAAATTCCTCATTTCTCTTTGACCACTGAAGCAGGGATGCCAAGTTCAACAAGATTTTATGAGTGAGATTTTCATGACTCGGCATCTCGGCATGCCAATGTGCGCGCGAGCGAGGGTGTGGAAGGGGTTTTTTCCCTCGTGGCCTCCCACGGTAGGGAGCTTTTTCGATTTTGAGCTCTTAATGGTGCGATCAGGTGCATACTTAAGTGACTATTTTTGACTTATTTTGAAAGACAAAAGGGAAATATACCTTCAATTGCAACTATCACTTAAATCTTTTGAGCTATGCTCATTATAATAGGCCCAAGTTGCAGACTTCGTCCGATGCGTGTGAAAAATGGGTGTCATGCGTGAGATCGTGAGATGGCCCCTAAATGCTTGAGTCTCACGCAGAATGCGTGAGACTTGGTAGCTCTGCTGAAGCAAATCGAATGGTTTTCTGTAAGATGTGGGCAATGAGTTATGGTTTCATACCCTGAATTTGTATTTAGATTGATTAAATATTTTTAAAAATATCATTGCAGAGGTTTCAGTTGTATTTTTTTTTTTTTTTGGAGGGGGGGGGGGGACATACAGTATAACATATATACAAACAAGTACAAAACAATTTTATACATACATTATAATTTGATACAATCAAACGCTACAATCAAACAAGGTAGTACTACGCATTAAACATGAACTTATTAAAGTAGATGCCAAGATTACAATTTTGAAGGCAATTATTATTATTATTTTTTTTTTGTACAATGTATTTTTCATTTTTAAAGGGTGTGTAAGTTCTGGTCAAGGTGAGGATTTAGCTTTTAACGTTTATTTTGCAAGATATTCAGAAACCACTCTATGAGATGTCAAAGAGCATGCAGTTCTAAGGGGTATCAAAAGTTTATTCGATGAAAATCGGTTTTGAAATGGCTGGGATATCCAAAAACAAAGTGAAACAAAGAGATCCTAATAAAGTTGTGGCATGTCGCCTTTTATGATTAACACTTTTGTTGATATCTCAGCCATTTGAAAACCAATTTTCATCAAATAAACATTGAATCCTTAAAATTACATGCTCTTTCATATTTCATAAGAGGCTTTTCATTATCTCACTTAGGAATTCCTTTAAACATCCCCACCTCAACCAGTACTGTGCAGTCCCTTTAACTCTTGACATTACATCACACTGTGAGCTGTGTCATGACATTCAATAGTATAGGCCCTAATTTATTTTTACCTCCGACAGCTAGTTTTGCCTAAATAGCACCATTGCACCGGAATGGGCCGAGCTCCACCACTTTAGATCGCTAGATTATTGGTGACCGCGAGCTCACCAGAGTTTGTTGGGGGGGGGGGGGGGGGGGGTTGAGCAGCGTTCCCCAGGCAGTCCCCTCCCCCGCCCCCAACGCACATCGGTCGCGTCGTCGCGGTTCGATTCGTGAGCGGCGAGCGCTAGCGGTACGGATCGGAGTTCAGTTCAGTGTAGTAGAGCCTGATCACTTATTAGTGCAACGTGTTACGCGGCATCTTTTTGAACTTCTTCAGAAGGTAATGTATTTCTTTGTAATTTACACATCGAGTATTTGACATGACATATTTAGTGCCTATTTAGGCTTATTCAGACAGGTAAATTGGTAAGTGTGAGACTGTTCCAAGGTTTTGCCAGTCGGACTCTCTCTTCTTGGTGTGACAGTGCAGTGCAGTCTCCGTTGTCGGGCGTTTATCAATGTTTATTGTTCAGTCCCATATATTGGAAAGTGCGTTCGTTTGCTTGTCCCATCTAACCAGCATGATCAATGATGATCAGATTGATGATGCTATTCTATATCATTATTAAGATTCTAACGTAAGGCATTGAATTTACACATAGTGATCTAAAGGCGAGCTGGGATCTGATCTGATCTCGCCAGTTCCGTAATTATACTATTACTAACGGTAACCAGCACTGCAGCAGCAGAACTAGAACTAGCGTAGCGAGGCATCTCGCCAGTTCCGTGACGGCGTAGGATCTAGACACTAGGTATTGTTTTATAGTTAGACCTAGCCCGACCAGACGCTGTTAATACGCTACGCGAATACAGCGTCTGACCAACGAGCGGGCACCTACAAAGTGGGGAACCACAACACAACTACAAAACTTATGAAAATTTATACGTTCTTTATAAACAATGTACACGTTACCAAACGTTACTCACCTTAAGTGCATGCTTGTATTACAGAAGGTTCGTAAGTCCATTGAGAGCCCTCGTGATAAGTCCGTGGAACCAAAAAATGATACTTTCTGGCGGATTCCCTAACACCGTCAGGGTTCATCGTTGCAGAATTCAAAATGGCGCCTTGATCTCTGCGGAAATCTTTTGCGTGCGTGCGATGCGCTGCTTGAGTGTTGGTGTAGCAGCACGGTCGACAGCGCGACCTTTTGAAAGGGCATTCATATCATGTGACCTCCCGGATATTGGAAATGGCCTGGCGTGAAAGACGATGTACCGTTCGTGAACCGTTCACACATGCTGCATATAACCATCATTTTAGGTAAGTTATCAAATCTAAATTTCAATATTCATAGCATAGATATGAAGTCTCATTATCATTTTGTTCGTCAGATGAGTTTGAAGTGACAAAAAAATGATCTAAAGTATCAAAATTCAATCCGATCGCATGCTATCGTTGGACCCTCTTCGTGTTTGGAGCTTCGTTGGTACAGCCCTGTCGCGCTACGTATGTACAGCGGCGACTGGGCTGTGTATAGTTAAGTTAGACCGTAATGTAACGTTAGTATTAAATTTTTAACGAGCACTCAGCAGCAGAACTAGCGAGGCATCTCTTCAGGGCAAATAATAGTTAAATAGATCTAGACTCTAGATTTAGGCACTAGATAGGCCTCACTGTAACTTAGACCTTTAGAGTAACTGCGTCAGTAAGCGGCCGTGCAGGGGTTACGCCATTTCCTGACCCACTTCATCTGACACACTCTTTCTGACACACTTTTTTTGCCATTCATTTTGTACACGGGGCAGTTTTCATGAGACGGCCTTTGTTATTGGCTACTGTGCTAATGAATATTCAACAGCCTTACGATTTTTTTTTTTTTTTCATAATAAGTCACTCGGTCTGATTCCGTGTCTGTGATTGGATTTTAGCTATTGAATATAGCTAAAATAGTTATCGTTTAAAATAGTTATATAGTTTAAAATAGTTATAGTTATCGGCCAGCTACCTAGAGTGATTACATGTTGCTGTTCAGCAAATCACGTACGACTAACATGTTAGCGAGAGTGTCGAGCAACGCACGGCCAACCGGCCGACGGCCGTGGGCCAGCTCCAAGGGATCAATGATAGAAAGTGTGCACGTTCCCAGTCGATAGAGTATCAATATCACGTACATACATTTGAACAACTGACGTTGGTCAAAGCTTTATGTCGCAAGTTTCAAGGTCCCTATCTATTGTTAGATTGAAGGAAACATTGATAAACTGATGATATTTATTTGATATATCAGACCCATCCGGACTAAAAACTTGCAAAATTTATTACATACCTTCTCGGGCATAATCGTGATATAGTCCCCACCTCTCCGTTGGGGACTATTACAATCCCACCTAGTGTACCTACCTAGTTGAGAGTGTAGCACATATTGCGTAGTGTGTACAGCTGTACCAGTCTTGCGGATTTTGACGAAACTGACGTCATGATTGGTCAATAGCCGTGAGACAACACACACTAAAGTGACACACACACTCTTCATACAGTACTGCGTATCTCCGTGTATCTCCCTCTATTATATGGTCGTGATATAGTCCCCACTCTATGGGAAACTGCGTGCGAATTACACGTGGTGGGGACAATTTCACGACCATAGAGTAGCCACTCCCCCTCTGTTATGCTCGTGATATAGTCCCCACACAACGACGAACTGTGCGTGTTTTGAATGGAGGTGGGGATTATTCCAACAGTATATATACTCGTGATATGGTCCCCCCTCCACGGCGAACCGGCTGCGTTATGTATGTCAGTGGGGACAATTTCCACGATGCCTAATACGGATCGCTACTCAAATCTCTCTCCTTCCTTTTGCCGCCAAAACATGGCTATACCGACATTAGCAACAATAATGTTTTAGTTCATGCATAAATCTCGCGTGGATTAGTGACGACAACGTACAATTCCGATATCTCTAGAGAGATTTTGAGAGAACGGGATCGGAAACCTGTGCCCGTTTCTAAACACTTTACGTTTCAAACTTGATTTGAAAAATCTTTCTCCTTCCTTTTGCCGCCAAAACATGCCTATACTGACATTAGCAACAATAATATTTTAGTTAACGCATAAATCTCGCGTGGATTAGTGACAACGTGCAATTCCAAAATCTCTAGAGAGATTTGGAGAGAACGAGATCGGAAACCTGTGCCCGTTTCTAGACACTACGTTTTAAACTTCATTTGAAAAATCAAACACAAATTCCCCAAATTGCAAGTACCATTGCAATTTATATTCATTGCGTTGCTGTGAAGATATGCGTGTGAATTCGTATGATTCTGTCGAGATAATTTTTCAGTGCCGACTGAGTTGAAATAATATGTGTGATTTTCCTTCCTTAAGTCGCCATATTTGTTTTGCTTATAAATTTCTATTGCCATACTCGGAAAATGAATTGTTCTCGCGCTCCGATTCGCAACATTTAACCGCGCTGTACGGTGCAGGCCCGTCTGAAATAAAAAAACAAAAGTAAAGTTTGTTAATCTGAAAACGACAACTTTCGGATTACTAGTTCGTAAAAACAAACATCTTTCCATTGTCGGACTAATAACTTTGGACTGAGATTTAAACCTTCGGCATAGCGAACTGTAACAATAATTTGCTACCTTTTCTTTATTGACATTTCAGGAAGCAGCATGCGTTTCGGTAGTTTGAAATGTGTAAATGTTGCGATTTCTTTCCCGTGCTAGTGCAGATTAAGTTCGGTCACGGCGAAAGTTCCTGTAGCCATTACGAAATTAAAAAAAAATAAATAATGCAAGTCTTTTCAACAATGTATAACGCACTTCCGCATAGACTTTTATTAGTTTTGTACAAAAACTGCAAGTCCGAGATTCTGCAACGCTTTTGCGTTTTAAATACAGCGTTGCGTGTGGTTTGATGGACTTGCATAATATGGACAGTTGCGTTTGAACGCAATTGAGTTTAACTGAGTTTCCTACACATAGTTTCGTATATGAATCCAAACGCAAGCCTTGACGTTCCGTGTGATTTGATGGACTTGCATTTGATTTTCAGAATGGATCTTGATTTTTAATTTTGCGTACGAAATAAAAAAAAAAACAATTAATACAAGTTTTTTCAACAATAACGCACTTCCGTTGATGTTTAGAGATGCGTTTAAACGCAGTTTCTATAGTTTCGTACAAAATCGCAAGTCTTCTCTGGCGGCTGTGCTCTTCCGTTGAAATACTAGTACACCGTTTCGTGTGATTTGATGGACTTGCATTTATTTTGATTAAAAAAAACAATGCAAGTCTTTTCAACAATAACGCACTTCCGTATATATAGATGTTCAGAGATGGTTTTAAATGCAGTTTTCATAGTAGTAATTAGTAAATAAAACAAAAACAATGCAAGTCTTTTCAACAATAACGGACTTCCGTATATGTTCAGGGATGGTTTTAAACGCAGTTTCTATAGTCTTGTATGAAAACCGTACATCTCTGCAACGCTCTTCCGTTTGAATACAGCGATTTTTTTTTTTTATTTCTAGAGTTGTCTTTAAAGGCAAATGAGTTGTGATTTCATACACCTGCTCTCTAAAAAAAAATCGAGTGAAAATTTTCACTCTAAAAAGAGTGAATACAAAAAAAGTGAATTTCGAGTGAAATTGGAGTGAATTTTGAGTGAAAAGGGAAAATACGGCAAATGCATTTAACTGACATAATACTACAGCAATAGCAATGACATTGCCTGATCATCATCATCATTATCATCATCATAAATCAATATAAATACAACGACGCACGCACCCAACTTGCGCTTGCATGCCTCGGACGGGCCAACCGAATTCTTAATTGTTATAGGGTAATTGAAACATTTTCTTTCCTTTTGTTCTGCTAAAAATATATTATAGGCTACTTGTTTTCATCACATTGTTCAGTGTAGAATTCTGGCGGTAATTGAGTCAGGGGTTGTTTTTTTTCTCCCTCTCTCTCTCTCTCTCCCTCTCTCTCCCTCTCTCATTCTTCCACTCAAAGAGGAATCCGGTACAATGCTCTAAACGTGTAAAGAAGAAGAAAAAATTGAAGTCACAATATTATGTAAACAAAAATCGGTAGAACATAGAAAAGGAAAATGACAAGAAAAATGATTGACGAGAGGCAATTCGAACTTCGAGAAAGTCACACAGAAACAACAACAACAACAACAACAACAAAGCAATCATTTGTCCGATAAATCCAAGCAAGATAAACCTTGTGGAAATTGTCCCCACTGCCATATATAACGCAACGGGTTCCCTGTGGAGGGGGGACTATATCACGAGTATAATACTGTTGGAATAATCCCCAT
The DNA here is from genome assembly GCF_964275005.1 of Diadema setosum. Lineage (NCBI taxonomy): Eukaryota > Metazoa > Echinodermata > Echinoidea > Diadematoida > Diadematidae > Diadema > Diadema setosum. The sequence continues at coordinate 72,824 of NC_092697.1, read as the reverse complement.
CTCCATTCGAAACACGCACAGTTTATCGTTGTGTGGGGACTATATCACGAGCATAACAGAGGGAGGAGCTACTCTATGGTCGTGAAATCGTCCCCATCACCGTGTAATTCGCACGCAGTTTCCCATAGAGTGGGGACTATATCACGACCATAATACTAAAGTAGACGGAGATACACGGAGATAAAACAGAGTGTGAAGACCAAGCGTCTTTTGGTGAAGACAGAACTCCCGTGCGCGTTGAGGTGACCAATCAAGACGAGAGCAGACAAGCGCAACACGGGGAGATATGTACATGTACAGTTGTGTGCAAGGTAGCTGTTGGGATTCTATTAGTCCCCACCGGTGACGTTATACCCGAGGTGGGGACTATATCACGATTATGCCCCTTCTCGTGGAGTGCCTCACGTCATAATCGGTCTGTACGGGATCGAAAGTCCTGCAAGCTGCAGTTGCTGTGACGCGTTTTCCCCGTGCAGCCGTCGAGTGTTCCCCCTCACTTCTTTACACTCGGATCGTTGTTTTTTCAGTGCTTTGTAACATTATGCTGATCTCTATGTGTAATGTACATGCCCTGTCGAGTACCGGTAGTCTATGGACGTGCGATTTGCAATTGCAGTTCATTATCTGTAAAAAGCTTGTACTTCCAAATATCTTCTTCTTCTTCGTTTCCAGCTTTTAACGTTGCATCATACTATACTTTGTACTACATTTATTTTGACGATTCCTGCGGGTGAATTGTGTGCGACTGCGTATGTGGTCAATTTGTTTGCCATTTGACTCACCGACTGCCGTACTGCCATCATCCAGGGACGTCTTGCACTGCGTGCGTGCGCTTCTATTTTGGTCTCACCTAGTACCTCCCTGCACCCATCACACGTGCAGTACGTGTATGTATAGCGCGCAATTTAAGCAGCTGGAAAAAAAAAAAGAAAAAAAAAGGTACTGGAAGCGCATGTAGTAGCAAGGCCTACACGTGGATGAGGTTAGAAATTGCCGCGCGCCTCCAGCTCACCAGCTCCTGGCCGCCTCTTATTGGCCGGCCTTGAGCGCGACGTTCGACAAGCCATACCGTAGTCTTGAATATTCATTAGCACAGTAGCCAATAACAGAGGCCGTCTCATGAAAACTACCCCGTGTACAAAGTGAATGGCAAAAAAAGTGTGTCAGAAAGAGTGTGTCAGATAAAGTGGGTCAGGAAATGGCGTAACCCGCCGTGCAGCCGTTCGCGGCAGGTACAACATACACGGTATTACAGCATTGCACTGTTACATGCACACTACACATATACTAACACACTAGCAATCAACAAAAACCAACCGATAAAATGGGCACGATCTCTGACGAAAGTGAAATTTTCTCACCTAAATGACAACATATCGCAGGCCTCGAATTAACCGACGGCCACCGACGGCCATGGCCGTCGGTGCCCCTCTCGTTGGCCGCAATGCCTTTTGTTTTTTGATCAAAGTTACGGCCAAAAAAAAATGTGCCCTTTTTCTTGGGGCCGTGGTGCCCTTTTAGAATGAAAGTTATTATTTATGACCTATGATATGCCCTTTCTCAAAGTCTCTTTAATAAGCTTGAACAACTTTCCTGATCTCAAATATCATACCTTCAGTTCACTCGCGTCCCGATATATCTGATTCAAACTCAAAGTATCTTTCCGAGGTTCGATCGAGACGACGTGTACGTACATGTACGCCCGACCGGCTTTTACCGTCCCGACTGCCTCCGCAGCGCAGCGGCCGCGAGTATGTACTAGCTAGGCATGGCAGCGCATATTCAGATAGAGTACCGAGTAGTAAAGAGTGAACACCAAGTTCACCAAGAAAAAAGAAAAATCCCATGATGCCAAGATGCCAGACTTGGGACGGGAGGGATGGAGAGAGAGAGAGACCAATCAGCAGAAGAAACCGCGCGTACTGGCATGGCGCATTCTTGGAGGTCATGAACTGTCTGTTCTAATCATAGCAATCTACTCGCGCACGCAAATTCCTTTGCCTTGTGGTTTTGCCAGCCAGCTGTCGGAATGTGCTTTGAAGTTTCATGGCAGCCTGGCTGGCTGGCCTGAAAGGGTGTCGAGTTTCAATCAATACCTACTGTTGTTTTATTCCTGTTTAAAAAAAAATGTCGTTTCACCTGATAGAAACGCGGAGATCGGGAATGTGTTACAGCTGTAGGGAAGAGGTTTTTGTTGTGTGTTGCACTTTGTGTGTGTGTGTGTTTGTTTGTTTTTCTCGGTTTGTTTTTCTTCTTTCTTTTTTCATAAACACCAAACATGCCCTTTCCAATGTGGCCTTGGTGCCCCTCTGACTGACTTAAGTGCCCTGGCCTCTTGGAAAAAGTGCCCTTTTTTAAATGGCCTTGCCCCTCCAAAATCCTATTTCGAGGCCTGATATCGCATCCAAAATGAAATTTTCGGTACTTCTTAACATAACAGTTAAGAAACAATGGTCCAAGAAACTGGATTTTTTTTTGTTTTCTCGATGTTCATGGATTTTGAAAACATATCCTCTGTCACAATGCGACCAGTTTTACCCCCCCCCCTTCTCCTCTCATTTGCATTAGGATAATGTATGCTCACATCTTAGCTTTATTTTGAACACATTAGCTAGGGATTATTATAAGGAATAGGATAAGGTACCAGTCTGACTAGCGGGTCAATAACACATAGCCCAGGGTTTTAGCATAGTTCAGACAGGTGGGTTTAATTGGGTAGGATGCAAAATCCTTTGTGTTTGTGTATGCAAGTGAGGATGAGAGTGCCAAGGTATGAGAGAGAGTGTGTGAGAGTAGGCAGAAGATACCAAGAGCTCCTTGCAGAAGGATGAAAAGCTGAGGAGCTGCAACCCAGGCTCCTATGTGTGTGTAGCTATAGGGAATTGGGAAGGCACTGAGGCTGAGGCACGCCCTATAAATTGCAAGGTGGTTTTAGCATGGCTGGCAAAACCACAGATTTGCAGGCAGCGTGACTTCTGGCAGCACAGGCCAGGAGGAGCCCATTTCAGCGCAACTTTTGGCAGCACAGGCCAGGAGAAGCCCCCAACTTCCCCCAGCTCGACTCACCCCTTTCAGGAACTGGATGAGCTGGGCTTATGACAACGCTCATAACAGCTCACGACAAAGCTCACGACAAACGTCCAGCCCGCATCGCTATATAACGCGACATCCTGCACTCATCAATCCCGAGCTGCTAATCAGCACGCAGCATCCCGGCACTCGGTATCACGCCACTCGCCAAACACTCGTCGACATTCGGGATCCGTCGGCGTCGTTCGTCTCGGAGCCCCGCCTTCGGACCTACCCACCGTCTCCGTCCTCCAGGGTGACGCTAGTCTGGGCTCCGTCCCCTTTTCCTTGGTGCGACCAAGAGAGGGCGCAAATTTTCTGATTGCGATAATCGAGAGACTGCGCGCCCAACGAAAAAGGGTCCGGGAAGAAAGTTTCAGTTCCGATCGGATTTTGACCGAACGCGATAAATCATTCGCTCTGACAGGTCCCGCCCACCGAGTATGGTAGTAGTCTGTTTAGCCAGTCTCAGTAAATGGAATTCGCATCTATCTGATTTCGTATGTGATCTATATTAATGACATGTAGATCCATATAGGTCACAAATTGGTTTCAGAGTATTCAATTCTTCTGAAGAAAAGATACAGTACCTTTTTCTTCATAGTAGGCCTAATACGAACACATAATGCTGAATTTACTGCTTAAATTGGATTAGACTAGTCATCGACTGTTCTAGGTATTACACAGTTCAGTACCTTTCTCCCAACACCCTGCAGATCTGTCCTTGGTCTCACCATGGTCTCACCATGGGCGGATGGAGTACTGCATGCATGCATTGCATAATTATGTACCTTACCCAGTATAAGTGTTTAGTTTGGCCATGGAGCTAAAAACGAATGGCGATCTACGATCGTTTATCTCTAGTGATTTCTCTCTAATGTAAAATAGGGCCCAACAGGAGCCATGACTGCTCGTATCATAATTACAAATGTTCTTAGTTTTGCGATCTTGTTTGTGCAACAGGATTTTGTAAGAGAGAGGTATTTCAGTCGGCTGCACTGTGTCCGAGTGAATCCATAAACACTTTGAAAATCGAGGCACTGATTCTAAATATCAAATTGATATTATATGCAAATTGACTGGGTATACTACGACTGCAGTCGACTGTATGTTGTACTTGTGGGCCAATCCTATAAGATGAAGCCTTGAACTTCTGGAATCCCCCTTTTTTTAGCCAAGTATAAACGTATCAAGTAGGTTTCACAATTGGATTTCTATATATGTCCGGAGAACAATAATTCACAACACAACCACAATACTATCAGCATAGGGCCTAAATACCACGCAATTTCAAATAAAAACATCCACAAATCTTTCTGAGTGTGGCTCTGACAATGAAATTACTAGTAATAAGTGATTTCATCGATGAATAGCCATCAAAGCTTTATTTGTTATGAAATATAACAGGTTAGAATACAAAAACACGCTTTGATTACGCGAGCATACAAAGGTTTACCGCGTTGAGCTTCACAAGGAATAGTATTTTATCAGTTTTGATTAAAAAAAAATAAGCTGGTATTTTCTTCAGACCTAATTTACCAAAGGAAGATAAAGATATCACATGTTTAATGGAGAATTTACGTGGCAAACCTTATACACGCTATGTATCCAAAAATTGAATAGGCATTGTTTTCCCGAAGGTTCGTTAATCTGAAAATAAGAGAAACTTTATTATTTTGAAGGTTTGATAGCTCTCCCCCCCCCAAAAAAAAAAAAAACAAACAAACAAACAAACAAGCAAACATCAAACAAACAAACAAACAAATGAAACAAGGTTCGTAAATCCACAAATGGAAAAATTGCATACTTTTAACAAACATTCGGAATTACTAACCAATATCGTTTTAAATTAACGAACCTTCGGTATTGCAAACTTTTTTTTTTCTTTATTTTTCTTTTAGGGGCTATAGAAACGAACATTCGGAAGACCAATCCTTTAGTATTTTAAACGAACCTTATTTCGTTTTGGATTACCGAACCATCGTAATAATAAACCCTGAAAATAAACCTTCAGAAAAACAAACTGTAACCAGAAATAAGAAATTTCTGACTCCAGAATTATTCAGCATTTACCAATCCCAGAGGGCAGCGGATATCATACAATTCTGATATTCACCTTGCATTATAATGATGATGCCATGTAACAATCAGGAGGTAAACTATAATCATCGAGAAGGCGAGAGAGCCTCCTTGATATAACGGGCAAACTCCATAACACCATGCTGAAGGGCATATAAATCAGACACTTGCTTATGAATATATCGTAGTGCAAAATAAATTCATTAATTATTCATTTAAACTTTGATACCACAGTCTCCGGGGTTCACTCCTCAGAACAATACATATCACATGATATCAACATGGACTCCTCAATCTAGCTGCCCTATAGATTTTTAATCCTTCATTGTTGGACGATAATTAAAGATGTTCATTAACAGCATGATTAAAGGAGAAATATCTGGTATTTCCAATGAAACATAATAGTACGTTACCGTTAAGACAAATTGCAATATGTCGTGCCCCACACTGCGCATCGTCAATTTTTATACAGATGTTCAATGCATATAAATGCAATTTTACTAATAGCTGGGTTCGAAAGTTATATCATCTGTGATGTGTAAATATTTGCTAAACTATTTACTTCGGGGTATTGCTTTCCAATAGGTGATCTTCAACCATACAGACAAGAGAAAGTCCACTCCCATTAAAAAAGAGAAGTAAAATGCATGTCTTTTCAACAGTATGGTTTTGCGGGAAGTAATTTGCTAGTCGTATCTTATTCAATTTTTTGTGTGTGTATCAATGAGAATGACCTGTATTCCGTCCTGCATTCACATTTGTGAGCACCCATTAAAAAGAAGTGTTCGCTTTCAAAGTCATAAGACAATTTGAGTCACTGTGTACCTGCGTCTGTGAAGCATTCTCCTTCTCATCATTACAATGTCATGTTGTATTATCATCCTTCGATCAACACGGCTTAGTGTATACCATATACAAGTTTGTTTCCTTTTGCTTTGTTTTGCTTTACTGCTATAGGTTAGCACTAACACCTTTTCAGGGAAAATAGATGTGTGTAACCCTCCTGTTACTTCTAAATCCATTCAGTCAATAAAATCAAAAGAATTGACATATTGTTATCGCCACGTATCAGCACATGCCGTGTGAACATAACAGCGGGTATTGTATGCATATTTACACGTACATAACTACAAACCCTTCTTTTAAGTTTCGGCTAATGAACATTATTTCATTATCAGAAAAAAAGAATAGTGAGCAATACTTTATTTTCGAATAAACGAACCTTCGGAATAACAGACATAGCTTTTAACCAGCACCATATTCCTCACGAATATAGCACTATCAGCATAATCTGTTTTAAAAGCAAGCCACAAGTGTTTTGGTAAAAGGACGCAAGGAATACTGTTGCTTTTACGTTTAGATGAAGTAGTTTGACTATGAAAGTTGTTACTATGAATAAATTCCCTCAGAGCGTTTGTATAAGTTTATAATTGGATGAATCCTGCGAGTTATGTTGGCCAGGGAGTGAGTTTTCGTAACGTATACGTTTCCCACCTGCGCTTTTCCATGGAAATGAGATAATAAAGTTACTTTAATGTGTTCTATAGTGAGATATGGGAGTAGTTCCTTGCAGTTGAGCTATATAAGGCTGTCATAATCCTTGAGGAGAAATCTCATAGCAGGGTATCACGTATGTTTCGTTGAATCTTAAAATACCTTATGGAATTCGTCAGTGAAATCCGTCTGTATTTGACTCGATCTTTATAAAAAAAAAAATAATAACAAAAACACGAACCTCTTCGTTATCCTACCCGCAGGCGCAATCCAATGAATTTCACTTGCCTTTGTTGACCATGACAATTTTTTTTATTCCTATCTACAATCAGGCTTTCAAAGACAGAAATCTATTTTGGCACGATCGACTATTTGAATCTGGTTCCTACATTCGATATTTTGTAATGATAATAATAGTATTATTATTATTTCCTTTTTTTTTGGGGGGGGGGGTCTGGTTTTTAATATCTTTGCTAGAGTTGCTTTACCAAAAATATGTGACACGGGATCCCTTAAATCTATTGGAATATTGATCAAAAGTCATGTATATGAAGATCACATATTTTAGCGGATATAGTGGGGTTGACCCTTTTACGGATGTCATTCTGTTATTCTCGGAGGAATCAATCTAAAATAAAGTCTGTAATCTGCAATAAACCTATATGTCCAATGAAACATGTTTTCATCGTACTATAAAATCGTGGTATACAGCTAGCTCCCTTATTTGGATGGAGGCTACGTTTCATGAAAAGACTTCTCTCTCATAAGACACACAGACTTTACTTCTCTTGTATACATAATATAGCTACATAATTATGAGAATCTTTGGAATTTCCTTGATTTTATGTAAAGACTTTTATATGATGACTTCATGAAATCATGGAATGGGCATCTTGTCTCTCATCATGCATAAAGAAAGCACGTAGGCCTACATAATGCAGTATGAGCTGGCGATCGAAGTACAAGTTAGTGGGCTCAACTTCAGAACAAAACCCCCTATTTTGGTGGACAATGCTGTAGTGTAGTGGATGGAGGTGGGCAACACTACCACACACTACCAGCGGGAGTGCGATCAGCTGGTATTCTCATTAACTAGTAAAACTGTCCGATTGACTGCGAGTCATGAATATTCATGACCACTCTAGCGTGAACTCTTGACCCTGCTCGACGCGGCGAAAGTATTTTACTGGACTCTTTTTTCTCGGGTATCGCAGTTCTCGGCGTATCGCAATCCTCGGTTGTCACGCCCTCATACGGCTTGTCGCGTACAATCACGGCTACGAGTAAAAAGAGTCCAGAAGCTAGACTAGGGTGACGCACCTGCCCGTCGTCCGCTCTCCCGCGTGTAAGACCCTTGGACACTCCACCTTTGTGAACTTCACGCGAGTGAACTGAAGGACTCGGTAGCTCGATCCACCCCCCCCCTTTCCAGGTGCTATTTAACCATTTACATCCCATGATTACGTGTATGTCTGCCACAAGGTGATTTGGTAGGATAGTAATTTTTGCAGCAATACTGTTCGTTATGTAACCCGTTGAATTGTTCATTTTTTGTACTACTTGATTTTTACTTCATTTTGACGAGCCGGAAAGCACCGAGCTTCGTCAATAATAAACAATTTATTTCACGGAATATATTTGTGCAACGCCGCCTTTCTTTGTAGTTCATTATACCACTGTAACAGGACTTAACCTATCGTCAGCCAGACTACTCAGGGCCAAGAGCTGACATCCTCACGTAAAATAAAATTTTCGCGAGCGGATGTGGGCCGCCATTTTTTTCAAAAAGTGGATGTTACCATAGAAAAAAATGAAAAAAACACGAGAAAGACATCAACAACACCGCCAGAAGTGCGATCTTGTTTGCGGCCAATGCATGTGCGCACGCTATTTTCACGTGCTTTCGCAATGGGAATTGGCGCTTACGCAAGGGTTACGCCATTTCCTGACCCACTTTATCTGACACACTCTTTCTGACACACTTTTTTTGCCATTTACTTTGTACACGGGGCAGTTTTCATGAGACGGCGTCTGTTATTGGCTACTGTGCTAATGAATATTCAAGACTATGGTATGGCTTGTCGAACGTCGCGCTCAAGGCCGGCCAATAAGAGGCGGCCAGGAGCTGGTGAGCTGGAGGCGCGCGGCAATTTCTAACCTCATCCACGTGTAGGCCTTGCTACTACGTGGGCTTCCAGTACCTTTTTTCTTTCAGCTGCTTAACCCATCCACGTACGGGCCTCTGTGTACTAGTAATCTTCGTGCCTGCCTAGTAAGTCGGCAGTGAACTTGGGCGCGATCTTCCCTACGGCGCGATCTACACGCGAAGGGTATTCATGCTCCCAACCCCCCCCCCCCCCCCCCCCCCCCAGATAGCTCTGGAACATTCCATTCAATGACGGGGGTTTTATTTTGCAATGTTATCAAATAACTCTCATGTAAGCAAATTCTTGCCATAGCTAATCTATTTTAGAATAAAATCGTAATCCATCTATGATTAGATAACCTAATTCAAATTGGCAGAGACATAGAAAAATATTTGTTTTACAATCGTGATACGTTCAACTACTCATCTGTGCTGAAATCCGCATGTCTGCTCCACACACGTTATCGCTATCGCTCAAACTTCGATCGCGGTGCCGGTGGCTAGCTTGTGTGTGTTTACAACATGTGTGCATATGGAGGAAGCATGGGGCTGAAAAAACAGTACCACGTGGTGAGGTAAAAAACAAATCGGACGTAAGAAGTCGTACATTCGACAGCTAAACAGACAAATAGCGAAAACAAAGTCCACTGAAAAGGTCTTGACACTGTAATGTATGTTCCAAATTCATGTCTGGCTTAGTTTCGAGAGAATTTTCTACACTTGTAAAGGTTTTCTTTGCAAGAGATCAGGAGTGAGATCGGTGAAGTAGCTAAACATGTACTCTATGTGACTGTTGGTGACTGTTGCATGCATGCTTGCACGTGGCTGGGAGAGTGCGGCAAGAACGCTAGGAATGCACCACCAGCACGTACGGTGGGCTGCAAATTCTTGGGGCAAAATTAGACTTCATTGTTCAGCCCGTCTAGTATTTATATATTCATAATAATTCTAATTCTTCATGAAATCACGATAAAAATTCTTCATATTTATATTCATAATACATTTAAGAAGCGTAATATAGAGTATTTTGACCTTTTTTTTGAAATCCAAAGAAAAAAAATGTTTTGAATAAAAAATTGATAATAAATAATAGTTCTTGACTCAAGTCTAAACTTCGTGCGTCTTCTTCCAGTTACCCCGCAGTTGCCCATGGATACGACGCATAAATAATCAGCTGTTTGCTGAGTCATTCCTACCCTACTCAGCCTACTGCCTCTGTTCAAATTGAGAGCGATTGTGATTTTATCGGTGGCATTTATAGTGTAGTAGTAGCGCCCCCTAGCGGTTTCATTCTAACCCCCCTGTCTACAGGGGAGGTATAAAAGGGATTGCCAGTGCGCGCATCCCTCAGTTGTGACCTGGAACCTGATTGAAAGACATACTGACTGAGCTACAAGACAAGTTACAGTTGCAACTCACCAGTAGTGCCGGTAAGTACTACCGTTACTACAACAGTGGCGTCACGGACAATTGTCCTACTTCCTGTGCCATTGTTTTCGTGGACATAGAGCCGCAATTTAAGCTGACTCCGCTGCCGCTATTATTTTCGCCAACAGGCGTTGCACTCCTATACCGCACCGATACGCGAAGGGTGGAGCACATGCGACGGAGCCGAGGCGAGAGCTCTTGGCAGCGCGAGGGAGCTTGGCGGTGTCCACGTTTGTCGATTGTTCCTGTATTGTAACTAGTTTTGTGCTTGTTTTGTCTAATTGTCTTGGTGTGATCGTTTTCATCGGTAATTTTGATTGTGGGGGAGGAGGAGTGTGTGCCGATTGTTTGAGTGACAGTGCGTGATTTGTAACATCTTGCACTAGACCAGGCCCACCTGTATTCAGGGAGCCCAAAATTCATTGAAATATCATCTTTTCTGATTGTTCTAGTTGCAAGCGTGTTTCGTTTTGTTAGTTTGATTGTCGATGGTGTTTGCTGAAGTTATTCTTTAGCGTGATTTCAGCTTGTGAATGCGATTGTCATTGTTTGCGTGGTGCGTTTTTCTTTTTAAACGTGGTCTAGGTCTAGATCTCGGTCTAGCCCTAATACGCGTTACGTGTATTTGCGTGGTGGTCGTCTGCGTGCTAGATCTACATTTGTCATATTTGTTTCACGTGTTTCGTTCCACACGTGTGTCTCGGTGGCTTGGGTAGGTGGACCTCCCTTGCCCCATTCGTTGCGTGATATCACTGTATTCGTTGCGTGTTGTATCCCTGTGTATACCTGTGTGTCCCAGTTCAGGCGAGTTTTAACTTGCCTGATATTTCGCGCGATAGCGTTGACGGATAGCTCGTGTGTGCGGGGCGTATTCACTGCACTCGCTAGCCGTTCTGTCAAAGCTTCCAGTGTGTTCAGGCTCTGGCGTGCACAGTTCTCCACGTCCATCGTGTGTAAGGAGGGAGGGTATTTCCCTGCGGTGAGCTGCGCGCCTGTTGTGCTGGACCTCTCTGGCATCGCGTTCCCCTTTTAGTGTGTATTCGTATAGCGCGGCTATTCGTGTTCTTCTGTTTTCTCTGTCGCGCTCTCTCCTACTTTTTGCAACCTGCGAGATTCGAAGCGCGATCACCTTCCTTTCTCGATCGCGTTTTCTATTATTGCGCTCATTCTCTCCTTGTTTGTTGCGTCGACATTTTCACTTTCTGCTGTCATTCTGACTGTTCTTGCCACCTCTATTCTGCCCTTTCCATTGCTCTCCTCTTTCTCTCAAGCTGTTACTTGTGGAACGTTCGTGTTTTTCTATTTTCGCGGGATTATTTTGCCCCGCGATTAGTTAGCGGCAGCGGAAGTCTGTGCTTTTCCCCACATTTTGTGGGAGGTATCCCCCTTTACGTGAAGGAGTGCTACGTCCTTCTTTTCGATTGGGAAGGAGGGAGGAAGTTGATGGGCACCATTCACTCCTCTTTGGTGAGGAGGGCCTGTCATTATTTTCTCCTTTACTTAGGAGGATTGGATTGCATTTCTCCTTTTGATGTGCGGAATTGCAACCGTTTATACAATAATTTTTTTATTGTTTGTGTGACTGTTCTTCGACTGACTGGTGCTACAATTTGGCTTATTCATTCTGCATCATTTTGCGTTGCTGAAGGACATCATTCCGGTGAGTACACTGTATCTCACTATCTGATACATTGCTCCGTTAACTTGATTTGTTTATCCGGATAACTATTTGTTTTGAATATCGGTAGTGTATAAACCTTCATGCTTTTACTGTCATTTTGGATTGTTTTGCAGATACGAAAATAGTTTTGTATCCGTAACCGCATCTGGCTTAGGCCTACTGCTCGTGCTGGATTGCTGCTGTGTGTCGGGTGTGTCGCATACATTGATTGCGTGTTGTCCTTTTCACTGGTGCTGGTGGTAAAGTTAATTGTGACTGATTGTTTTGCTTCTGCGTTTGTGTTTGTACGGTAACTTCCAGCGTAAAGAGATTGTGTTTTCATAAATATCTGTTTTCCTGCAAGCACAGATTTATTTCTCTAGCATTGCCATATTCTATTCTGGTTTTATATTTGTGGGTCCTAGACTACCGAGTCTTACCCAAGTTGAGTTGTCACTGTGACCTCCCTATTCTTGTGATAAGGGAGGAGTGAGATCTGAACAGCTGTGATTATTTTTCAAGTGACATCAGGCAATAGAAACGAATTGTAGTTTTCCATTTTAGGTTCGTAATTAGTAGCCATATATGTTTACAATTGTATCTGGTGTTTGTTTTGAATAGTATTTTGGGAGTATTTGAGTAGTAAAAATTAAAGTGAGTAATAGTTTGTGTGTCAAATGATGTGTTGCTGATTATGATAATTACAGATTGTGGTAATTGGTATATCATTGGTTAGTACCAGTGAGTATATGTTTAAGGTCTTTTCTTCATTAGTACATGTTGATTTAGTTTAGTTATTGGACCTGTTTTAAACATTCGTTGAGTGAATAGGTTGTTTGTATGATTGCTAGTCATGGCGATGCCCATTAATTATTTATCCCGTAATGAGTTTGTACATCTTGGATTGTCGTTAATCCAAGTCAATGACATTTTGAAGCTCCGGAATGAGCATGGAAATGTCACTCAGGACTTGTTGGAGTCCTCCGACATTCCAGGGATCGAGGATCTCATCCCGAAATTTGTGTTCTGTCCGCAGTTAGAGCCTGAAGAGTCTTTACCTTCAGACACTGCGACTGCTGATCCCATTGAGACATCAAGGGGAGGAGTCCAATCTCGGGGGACTTCCCCGTACCCCCATGATGTATATCCTCCCCCCAGGGAGGATCAAACAGGGAAGACCCCATCTTCCCATGCAGGGCAGTCGCGTCACTGCTCAGTGCAGCAAGATAGATCCCGACAAGACACCCTATGTGGGAAGTCATATGGAGGTGCTTTCGATTATGACACCTCTGCCTCCGACTCCCAAGAATTTGAGGGTGTAGCAATCGGACAGAAAAGATTTCAGCGACGTGGAGCTCCCAGAGGGAGTAGTTGGAATGATAGGGAGTACTCCCGAGATGGAGAGAATATTCACTCCCTACCCCAAGAGCGTTCATACACACGTATCGGTGGAAGGGCACCGCGATGGGATTACAATGAAACCCAGTGGGGTAGGCAGGAGGGGTACCCTCCTAGCTCTGCCAGGAGAAGTGACTCCCATGACTTCTCCAATGATAGGCCTGGGATGGACCCACCACACCACTGGGGTTGCGAATCCCTCCCAAAGACTGTTACCTTCGATGGAACAGGTAATTGGAGGGCGTTTTGCCGCAAATTTGAGGCTTTCGCAAATGCGAGAAACTGGAGCCCGGCCCAGTGTTTGGATCAATTATGCTGGTGCCTGCTGGACAAGGCTAGCAATTTCTTTGAGCTCCTGATTAGTCGCGAGCCGGAGCTCAAATATTGCGAAGTCATCTATCGCTTTGGAAAACGGTTCGATCGTCAGGAGCCAGCGGAGGCTGCGCAAGTAGAGTTCAGCACTGCCAGTCAAAGCGCGGAGGAATCTCTGTGCGAATGGGCGGATCGTTTGAACGAACTTGCTAGTCGCGCATTTCCAGAAGTCCCAGAGAGAGCGGTGCAGCGACAGCTGGTACTCCGTCTATGCCAGGGGTGTACTGACAAGGAGGCAGGGTGGTATGCCCTTGACCGACACCCCCTGAGTGTAGACGACGCAGTGGAAGCCTTACGGTGGTATCAACACTCCCGTATAGCAGTGTATGGCAGGCCACGCCAAGTCAAGACCATGGCCCTCAACCCAGAAGATGAGGGAGAAGCCCAGGACTGTAGGGTGGAAAATGCCCCCTTCCATTCAGGTCAAGGAGGTACACGAAATGGCCAACCTTTGCCCACATTGGAGTGCCGATTATCAAACTTAGAAGGCTCTGTTGAACGATTGAGTAAGAGGTTGGATCGCCTAGCATCCATGGAAAACATACTGGGATCCATGGGAAGGAAGCTAGACAACTTGTCCTCCTTAGGAAAACAGTTGAATCAACAGAAGGAGAGGCAGAACCCCCGTAATTCTGGGGGAGCTCCAAACTCTCCAGGACAGCAACCCCTTTGCGTCCACTGTGGAAAGGAAGGGCATGTTGAAAGGAACTGCCCAAAATTGTCTAGATATAACAACAAGAAGGCGCCACTCAGGAAAGCCGAGGAGTCAAACTCCTCGGGGTCGGAGGATTAGGCCCTGCTCCGACCTGCACAACTGAGGGCCAACCTTCCACTGATATCCAGTACAGTGCTGGAGATGAGGATGGCAGTAGCCAGCCTGAATTTATTCCAGTATTTCCTATATTGTCACCAGACAAAGAGGGAGTAAACCAAGTAGGCGATGCACCCTCTAGTCAGAAAGGAAATACAGGTCAGTCAAGAGATGGAGATAAATCCTGTGGAGTGAGTCCCTTGAGGGAGTTGGACCCTCAAACACCCCAAGATGAGGTGGCTGTATGTAAGGTGAGATCAACTCCCTTGTTTGCAGTACCTATAAAGGTAGGTAACCATTCCTTAAAGGCAGTGGTGGACACTGCGGCGGAAATATCAATCGTATCCCACAAGGTGTATGAAAAGTTACAACCTTGTCCACAAAAGATCAGGGATGTGTTTATTTCTGCAGATGGCCGTGATTTGAGGATGCAAGGTATGATTGTAGACCCCATTCGGATCAAGCTAGGGGGTTGTGAGTTCTTGACGGAGGTTTGTGTGGGCCCTATCGAAGGTGAAATGCTGTTGGGGTTAGATCTCCTCCGTAAGTATAGAATTATACTACAACATTCACGGCTAGAAATTGGGAATGTTCGCATCCCAATGATGCATGGTGAACAGTCACCATATGGACGAGTTTCTTGCGTGTGCTTGTTGAAACGCGCAATCATCCCTCCAAACACCTTGAAGAGGATTACTGGTGTGATACACCAGCCAGAGAAAGATCTTGGGATTAAGTTTACCCAGGATATGCTTGGCGGTATCCCACGCTACTTATGCAGTAAGGTGAAAGGGATGGGATAGGCATAGATATCAGGGCCACCCCCCTGTAAGGTGTTAACAGAGATGTAACAAACCACCTCTATGCTTTCTCCTGTGATTGTGGAAGGTGGATTTATCACACCTTCCAGGTAGGGGATTACCCTGCATAACTCCCCAGTATGCTGGGCGAGTAGCTTACCTGGTGGTTAGGACACTAGGGAGGAGTATGTTTAAAAGGCGAGGAAGATCCCATCACCTTTCTTGGGTGTAAGAAGTACTCCCATGCCTGTTTGGAGCTGATACAGCCCAATACCTGTAAAGAGAGTGGTGGCTGTCACCACTATATATTAGTTCTATAACCTAATGGGAGGATCAGACCCCCACGCAAGTATAAAGTATAGTTTGTATAGGATTTTGTAGGATAAAAAGGATTTGGTTAGGTATCTGTTTGAAAACAAAATTAAAGGCATTTTTGGTTTTGGTGGCCAAAACAACATATTTGTTATGGTTCGCCAACTAAGCTTCAGTTGCATTCTATGCACGTATTTGTTTTAAGAATGTTTTCTTTGGCGGTTTTTATTTGTATATTGGTGTTCCTTGTAATAGGAACAGTCTTATGTTTTGGGACTCAGGTCATCCCATGAGAGGGGTGTTTCCCCTAATTTAAGGTGTTGTTTTTAATGCTAGTTGGGGCTATAGGGTCTTTACTCCCTCCCAACATCAACGGTCCCTTGCACCTCCATTCAGTACATGAGTGACCTAGGCGGTGGCCCGCTGAACTGCCCTCGGCAGACCCCCGAGGGCTGGTCAGATTGTGCTTTCCCATGGGTGGGGCTCTGCGAGATCCCCGGTTGTGCGGGATTTGGGGGTTATAGTTAGGTCTTTATTTTGGCCGTTTTTTTTTTTTTCTTCTAGTATGCCCCTTGTTTTTTAAAACGGGGGGGAATGTAGTAGTAGCGCCCCCTAGCGGTTTCATTCTAACCCCCCTGTCTACAGGGGAGGTATAAAAGGGATTGCCAGTGCGCGCATCCCTCAGTTGTGACCTGGAACCTGATTGAAAGACATACTGACTGAGCTACAAGACAAGTTACAGTTGCAACTCACCAGTAGTGCCGGTAAGTACTACCGTTACTACAACAATAGTTTCATGATCTAATCCAATAAAACTAGACAAATTTAAACATCAAATGTTGTGACAGTTTTTGTCAGAATTTCCTATCAATATCACTTGTTGCCACGATAGTTTTGAGATTTCACTAGCTTCATTATCGAAGCTGTTCTGAGGCTGTTGGACATTTGAAAGAACTGCTTTGTAAGAAATCACCTTTTATTTATTATCTATTTTCACACACAAGAATTTTGATGACTTACATAATCTTTTAAAACTATTCTAATGTCATAATATTTCATGATGGTATGTGTTCTGTCTTTACATGGCAAGATGGGATTTTTTTTTTCTTCCGTCCAGGGTCAAAGAAGGAAGTGACAGGAAGGAAACCAACACGATAGGAAGGAAATGAAAAGGATAGAATGAAACACCTGCTCAGCGGGCTCTTTTTTTTATTGATTTTTACAATGGTGAATGCAGTACATCAGAATTTAAGTAAATTTACAGTTCTAAATAATTTATCATTTGAAAAATGAGCAAAGAAAATGGGATATAATCGAGTTCTTAAAATGAAAACTAAATTAGCATCGCCATTTAGATCTAATATTTACTAAAGAATAGCCCTGAGGCAACCTTATTGTCAAGCTTTTGGTTGAGTTTCTTTAGAGAAACGAATTTTTGGAGCACTAACCCAAGTGAACAACCAAAAGGTTAAAAAAAAACCTGATTAAATACAGGTCTCTAGGTCTAGACCACTCCTGTGCATGAGCGAGCAACAGCCCCCGTGGACAGTGTCACTCTCGTCCTTGGCCTAGCTAGGCTAGGCTACTCGTGTCGTTCTCGCCATCAATGATCAACGTCATGGTCACACGAAATAAATTGCATCATCAAAAGGGTTCGTATATCATCACCAGAATCATTATGATCATCATCACTATCATCTCAACCACAGCAAAACCTAACTATACACAGCCCAGTCGCCGCTTATCGCGTAGCGTATTAACAGCGTCTGGTCGGGCTAAGCAAAACCCTGAATATCATTCCCACCATAATCACTCCCAGCTCACAAAAACACATCAGCATACAGACATCGCAGACTTTGTAGCTAACTACGTTAGACTTTAGATCAATGTTATAGTTGTACACAAAATGAAACGGAGGTGGAAAACTAGTAATGAATACACGGAGATCATCAACGATGGCATTTTACCGTAGAAAAAATACACTGAACATCTTGCACCGCAAAAAAAAAAAAAAAAAAATTGAGGTAAAAAACTACGTTGAGGAAAACTAGGGTGAAAACTCGCTGCTTGGAAGACGAATGATGAAGACACTGTACGGTAAAAATGCACACGGAAACAAACGAGTGGGTACCATGAATGTTCTCGCACACACGTAGATAATCTACATCGTGTTCAATCAAAAAACTCAACAAACACTCGAACAAAAACTCACCTCTAAATTGTTGCAAACGAGATAATCACTTCAAAAAATGGGGGAAAACACTTGTGGTAGTACGATTGTACTCTAAGAATAACAGAGATAAGATGATACGAAAGCAAAAGAGAGAAAAAGAGAGAGAAATGGACAGGAAACCTGCAGAAGTTATGCCACACTCACTGGCACTAAAACGCAATTCGACACACACACGCACACTGGTAATCAGATATCGTCATGGATCCCCTTGAGGAGATCGATATCACGCGTAAGTCAATAGCTAAAAGCCAATCACAGACACAGAATCAGACCGAGTGACTCATTATGAAAAAATTATCGCAAGGCTGATGAATATTCATTAGCACAGTTGCCAATAACAGAGGCCGTCTCATGAAAACTGCCCCGTGTACAAAATGAATGGCAAAAAAAGTGTGTCAGAAAGAGTGTGTCAGATGAAGTGGGTCAGGAAATGGCGTAACCCCTTACGCAATGTTCGCGAGACATGTGAAGGCGTTCAGCTAAAGATCGCGGAGCACGCGCGTATTGCATAGGGATTGTACATCGTGCCACAAGCAGAAATAATACGTCGCATTTCGCCCTTATCGGCGAAAATTGTGCCGGGTTTTGCCCTGGTAAATCATGAAAACTGCGTCGGTCAATGGTAAATTTCTTTCATGAAAACAATTGCGTTAATGAATAATCTTGTCTATGATATATGAAATGGTTGAAAATAATTTGCCTGATTTGTTTACAAGTTGGAAAAACTCTTAACAATGCTTAAACTGCCGCAAACGGGATATTTTACTCTAGACCTGCGCATGCATCGGCGTCTACTCTGTGAGTTAGCAAGCAAATAACTTGTGGTTGTTAAGGCCCTAGCCTAGGTTTAGAGTTGTGTTAGATAGGGTTGTATTTATGGACAAATTGGTCGAGGGACATTACTGAGTCATTCCTAGAATAACAGCTGAAGAGAGAGAAAGAAAAAAAAAAGAACAAAGGAAAAAGCGAGAAAGAAGTAATGAAAGATGCTCTCTGTGGAAATCGGCCTGCCGCGCGCCGCTTTATCAATCATGCGTAAACGCTGTATGGTGGAGCTGCTAGCTGCATTCACAAGTATTTACATATGTACCTAGATCTGCTGTGGAAGAAAGCCCCACCACCATGCATATGTACCATTGAACGCTGCATGGTGGGGCAGAATTCACGAGTATGAACAGTCAACCCGACGTATTAAGTTCGAACGCGGACAAGCACTAGAAGCATTGGTGGGGCCTACTTTACGAGTATGCCCTCAGCCCTTGTCAACATAACTTACATTGATAAAACCTATTTGTTTTCCTGTCTGTCTAGTAGTTTGTAGGACCCTTGTGTTACCCCAGATCTAGCATTGCCTTAGATGGTGGTCAGACAAGCTTGTTTTCTTCTTCTAGAGTGGGGAGTGTTTTAGAGTGTCATTATGATTTAGGGTCTAGTTGAACTTAAAAGTAACACGATCTACTGTAGGCAGGGGCGGATCCAGGAATTCTGTAAAAGGGGGGGGGGGGGCGCAAAGCAAGGGAGCGTAGGGACCGATCCTGAGCCAGGACTGGCGCTGCGTTTTTGAAAGTGGGGGGGGGGGGGGCAGTTTATATTTCTGGTGCCACTTCTGGCTTCATCAGCTGACAAGCAAAGGGAAAAAAAGGCCTTAGCAGGCATTTTCTTGTACCACTTCTGGTGTGAATTGGCTGACAAGCAAAAAACAAAACAAAATAAAAACAAACAAAGGCTTAAGAGCAAATTTTCTAATTTTCTCGTGCCACTTCCGGGTTTCATCAGATGACAAATAAAGAAAAAGGCTTAAACGCAATTTTCAGGTTTTCAGGTGCCATTTCAATCGGCTGACAAGAGATGTTTTTTTTAAAGATTTACGTTGGTCATTTTGCGATTTCATGCATACTTAAGTAAGTAAGAAAAAAAGGAGGTGTACCTCCCATGTGCTTCCCCTGGATATGCCACTGATAGGCCTCCAGTTTTTATTAAAGGGGAAATCCAGTCCAAATAGTAAGTTAGTCTAATAAGAAAGAGTTAACATATTGTGAATTCAACATTATGAATTTGATCAAAATCAGATGAAAAATAAGGAAGTTATGACATTTTGAAGTTTTGCTATTGGGGGGGGGGGAACAGTTCTTGAACAGTCAATATGAATATATGCAGATGGCGAAGTGAGCATGTCATTCCCTCACAACTTACCATATAGTTTGACATAAAATTTTGAAATTTCCAGTTTTTCATTCAAATGCAGTTATGCCTGAGGCTCAAATCCTCATATATCTAACTGATCACTATTCTGAAGTTATTCAATCAGTAATAACATCATGTTTCAGACTTCAATGTCAGAAACATTGAATTTTCATATTTTTTTTTTTACACAATCAATGGAAAATTTTGAGGGTATGACATATTAATACCCACTGTACAAGAAGTATTTTGCAGAAATTATCAAAACTTCAAAATTTCATACCCTTCCCGTATTTTTCATCCGATTTCTATAGTCCAGTACTAGTGCATCAATAGAACATGCCCAAATTGTTAATAGGCCCCTTGATCTACTTGTACAATGCATTTTTCATAGGTCAAGGCCCTAGAAGTGGTACTGGATCTAACATAATTAGACTCACCGCTCTGACTTCTCGTACACAGAGCTCGAGTACCGATGTCTTGTTTACACTTACAACTACACTTACAACTAACGCAGCAGTGTATAAATGTGTATTGTTGAGCAGAATAGTATACTTTCTGTATTCTGTGCTCTACGGGCGCATACGTTGAAAGGCTTGGCCTTGTCGACTCCTACTACATTCCTCACTGCGTGAATCTCTGCAGCATATCTAGACAAAGCGTAGACGCGCTGCATAAAGCGTTCAGTGTAGTGGTACAAACGTGCTACTATACCGAAGATTTTTCCACAATCACGTGATGCAATCTAATCAATCACAACACACTCCATGTATTTACAATGATCTACTAGGGTGAGTGCAGTTTTTGACATGATATCAATAAAAGGTTGCAGTGTTTGCTGGTACACTACAATGTATCGA
The DNA here is from genome assembly GCF_964275005.1 of Diadema setosum. Classification (NCBI taxonomy): domain Eukaryota; kingdom Metazoa; phylum Echinodermata; class Echinoidea; order Diadematoida; family Diadematidae; genus Diadema; species Diadema setosum. Next base: position 51,981 of record NC_092697.1, on the reverse strand, counting down.
GATATGAAGGACCAATATCATGAACACATTGCACTGCTTTTGTAATTGTTACTTAGAGCTCAGCTCTACTGCTCCAGCACAGTTGCAGTTTCATCAGACATACATTTGTAACTCATATGCTCTGCATATGTATCAATGACCCAGTGTGATTGGACATATCACTTGAAGAATACCTTATAATGAACTGCTGTGTAGATGATTCACTGAGACATTCTGAAAATATGTTAAAGGTATTAATTCCTCAGTATGATTTTGTTCTGGAAATTTGAAGATTATAAATGATGTCTCAATTTTTTCTCAGTATGATTTCTTTCTGGAAATTTGAAGATTATAAATGATATTATCTCAATTCTAAGGGAATCTTGGTTCAATGGTGGTAGTAGATAAATTTTGCATGATTGTCACCATTTTGTGCGAGTACCTAGAGTTGGTCATTTTTACTTATTTTTAACCTGAGGAGTAGTAAGTAAAATGTGTGTCTCTTTTGTTTTGTTATATGTGGTAATTAGATGTATTCACTGATATTTACATATCTTTATTATTTGTATCTAGAACAAGCAAAGCTGTTCAAGGTATCAGGATGCCTCTGAGTAAGTCCATTCGGATTGTTGCACTTTGCTCATTGGCAAACTTCATCAATGCTGCGGATCGTGTCATAATGCCTATTGCCATCGTGCCCATGGCTGACGTTTACCGATGGAACATGTCTCTCCAGGGCTGGATCCTTAGTGCATTCGCCTATGGCTACATAAGCAGTCAGGTTCAGTGTGTCTCCTTTGTTTTATCGTTAAATACTGGGCACACTTATGTCATTAAGTACATTCACCATCCTTTGTGTGGAATGCTGTTGCCTGAAGTTGTTATGTTTCAGTTATAATGGAAATTCTGATGGAGTAGTCGATGATTCAAGTGTCCTTAAATCAGAAAAAGAATAAATTCTAAATGGTACATCATAGCAAGATATTACACTATATGAGTTTGCATAAATATGATTATTATGATAGAATAGTGTTAGTAGTAAGTAGTGCTTGCAGTAGTCTTACATTCTTAGTGGTATTTGTAGTAAGTAGGAGTAGTACTGGTAGTAGTATTTCTATTAACTGATTTTGAGGCATTTTTCAGTTATTCCTGACAATGCATCTGTCTTCTTCTTTGCATAGCTTATGAAATTAACTTGACTATTTAAAGCCTACTGCTTTTCGTGAAGGTACTGAAGAAAAATGGAGCAATTGCTCTCCAAAATTATATATAATTTTTCAGAAACCTGCCTCTCAAAGTGGTGTAGAGACTGATTATAGCTCACAGTTTAGAAAAAAGAAAAGTCTTAATAGAATTCATCCTTACAAAATTTTAAGTAGACTGGCAAGTTGAACATGGAAAATGAGATAATTTAGATGTTTCTATTTTAATATCCAATAATGTTTGTATCAGTGTTAAAGGGGAAATCCAGTCCAAATATAAGTTAGTCTGATAAAACAGAGTAAAATCTTACAAATTCAATGGTGAAAATTTGACTGAAATTGGATGAATAATAAGGAAGTAATGAAATTTTGAAGTTTTGCTCATTTTTGCAAAACAGTTCTCGTACAGTGGATATGAATATGCAAATGAGTGAGCTGACCATGTCGTACCCTCACAATTTTCCATTGATTGTGTACAAAAACTGACGAAAATTCAATGTTTCTGTCATTGAAATCTGAAACATGACAATATTCCTGGTTGAATAACTTCAGAATAGTGGTCAGTTAGATATACAAGGATTTGAGCCTCAGGCATAATTGCGTTTGAATGAAAACCGGAAATTTCAAAATTTTGTGTACAAACTATTATGGTAAGTTGTGAGGGAATGACATGCCCACTTTGCCCATTTGCATATTCATTTTGACTGTTCCAGAACTGTTTCCCCAAAAAATAGCGAAACTTCAAAATGTCACAACTTCCTTATTTTTTATCCAATTTCGATCAAATTCATACTGTTGAACTCATAATTTTTTACTCTTTCTTATCGGACTAACTTATATTTGGACTGGATTTCCCCTTTAATATGTAGGAAAAAGTGACAATGTGAAAATAAAGGCAAAAATTTGTTTGTACAATACAAGGCACAGCTGTTTCAATACCAAGTACTGGGGGTATGTGGTACTTAGTTGTTCAGAGAAGCCTAAGTATGATATTTCTCTCCAATTTGTCTTTCCAGATTATAGGTGGTAAAGCTGCACAGAAGTTTGGGGGCAAGCTCACTCTAGGTGTAGCAGTAGCAGTGTGGTCATTTTCTACATTTATCACCCCTGTTGTAGGAGGATCATTCACAGTAAGTCATATCATTGCCATAACTTTAAACTTTTGTCGTAGAACTGCACACATGCAACAATTTCAAACCTGAGAAAGCTGTTGAATTAAATGTACATTCCAGTTTGGTGAAATAGAATGATATGAAGAGTTTGTTTGCAAAAACCGATAAGTCCATTTTTGAAGATTTTGAAGTACGGTCTCTGTCATAAAGTACAAAATAATACCTTTTAAATGATATATTGGTCACTACATATAAAGGTATATTTTTGAAGTTATTGTCAAAAGAAGCAAGACTTTTCTTATTATTCTCTTTATTTTTCTTGACCTTTAATCGCAAATATCTCCATTTTACAAATATGGACTTATCGGTTTTTGCAAACAAACTCTTCATATGTTGGTATGTAGTCTTGATTTCAGCCATATCAGTGTAAGTCCATTACAAGAGTAGAGGTGTCAAAACACAAATTACCATCATGATTATTGGTTTTGGTATTGTCATGTAAAATTGCATAAAGTCATGATTTAAAGGGCAAGTCCACCTTCACGTATATGTGAATTGAGTGAATCCAGCAAGAATAGTAGAACATATTCGTAAAAGTTTGAGGAAACTCAGACAATCCATTCAAAAATTATGAATTTTTAAAGTATCTGTGCAGTCACTGTCAATGAGAAGACTACGGTGTATGATGTCTCATGAGTAGAACAATATAGAGAAGATATAAAGAGAATTTCACAAAATTTCATTTTTTTTGGAAAAATGTGCACATTTCCTTGACTTGTCACTTACGTATATGTAAAGGGTAATATCACTCTCCCTGCCTTCTGAAAGAGGCAAGTCAAGTGTTCTTTTGCTATGCGAGGAAAGTGAAAATACATTGAATTTTGTTTATAATTTCTTTATGTTGTTCCACACATTGGACATCACAAGTCATGGTGGATCCAGGAATTCCTTAAAGAGGAGGTGCCTTTACAAAATTAAAGTGTGGGGGTGGGGGAGGGATTCTGCCCCCCGGCCCTGTTAGGGTTAATACTCTCTTTATGTAAAATGACTATTATGTGACTTATGCTAAAGCTAATAAGGCATTGAATAGGTGGTTATTAACAATGGTACTCAGTAGCTATCAGTAGCTCAGTAATTATTGGAATGCTCGTGCTGGCCACTGTAAGGCAGTTAAAAAAATATATAGCGGTATTTCTCTCCCTCATGTTAAAAAAGCATCAAGGCAAGGAACTCATACTCTTACGAGGGATGTCTCCATTCATTCATATAGTTTCTATGCCCAATAGTTTTAGTTGCCTTTGGCAAGCAAGCAGTGGGTTTGTAGCATTGTTTCAGTTGCCTTTGGCAAGCAAGCAGTGAGTTTGTAGCATTGTTTCAGTGTGTGCTGCTTATGATTAGGTACTTGTTTAAACTTGTATGAGCAAAACTTATATCCTTTTTCAATGCATATGCAATTATATATCGTGAAAGATTACAAGTTGAATTAGTTCCATGTGGTCCTATGTCTTTGTTCTTTACCATCAGGTTCTTGTCATGTCGAGAATGATCCTTGGTTTTGCGGAGGGATTTTGCTTGCCAACTATCTTCCACATTTTTGCTCACAATGTACACCCTGATGAGAGATCTACCTCGTTTGGTTACCTGGTGGCTTTAGGCTCAGTTGGGCAGACCGTGGCTGCTTTGGTAAGACAGAGAGCCTATAAAGACTCCAATGTATGTTGTTGTAAATGCCCTCTAAAGTGACCTTCCCCTTGTTCTACTTCTGAATATGCTTTGTACATTAAATTTTGCTCACCATATCACAAATCAAACTTCTTTAATACTGAAAGTGCCTTCCAACACTTCAGAATATTCATGTGATGTGATGGAGAGCTTTGTAAACTCTTTTATACCTACATGTACTCCATGTCACAGGAATTTGAGGCATTTTGATGATGAGTCAAATTTTGCCAATGGGTGTCATGGTAATCTGGTTATGCAGAGCAGTCTTCTGAAAGTTTTTGATTATCTGTTTATTTGTTTATTTATTTGTTTTTTAGTTGGAGTGCTACAGGCAAGTGATGGCCAATAACTATAAGAGAAGGAAATGGAAACATGTCTGAATTGTGCACAAGAATCAAGAGGATGAGAGGTGGAGTGATTGAAAAATCCTAAACTCACCAAGAATTGAATCGATTTGCTTGTCAAGAATATGTTAAATTGAAAAGTTTGTCTGTGTATGTATATTTAGGGTCATTTGCAAAAATAGATATACACAGCAACTACAACAAAAACAGAATATAATGCCAGAATAAACACAATGACTTTGCAAACACCAGAATTTTCCTTTTATTTTTGGGTGTGTTTATCAACTCACTTTTGGCATAGAATTAAGGTTTCAAAGCAACTTTCAGGGAGATTTGGGCAGATGATAAACATATAGCTGTTTTGATTACGGGGTTAGAAACACCTTTCTGAAATGCAGAAAGAGTGCGATTGCAAATGTGTTTGAGCCAGGATTGTGTTTCTGTGGAGATGATAAATGCAAAGACGTTTTAAAATGTGTTTATAGCTGTAAACATTGCCAACTACACATCTTCGCTCCTCGGGTCAAGCTGTGCAATGGAGCTGCACGATGACAAAGCCTCCGTCTCGACTCATGATAACCATGATAAATGCAACAACTCGAGAAACACAATCTGAAAGGTCTTTGCAAACGTGTTTTGATAGTGGGTATTGAAACATGTTTCAAAGATGGGAAGATGATGAACGCAGCCTTTGTCTTGCCTCGGTAGTGGAAGCAAGACATATGCATCACTCTTCTGTTGTCTTTGTCAGTGGCGACGGTGGCGTCAACAATTTGGTGTACTCTCTATGACTTTCCACAGCTTTGAAGTATGACCACCAAATTATCACCACAGGTACATAGCCTAAAAATGCTTGTCAAGGTGTAATATGGTGATGTCCGCCAAGGTCAAAGGTCAATAGTTCAATGAACTTTCCCTGTTAAGCATTGTACTCGCAGTATTGTGGTGTATTCTCAATATTAAAATTATATTCTTCCCACAGCTTTGACCTATGACCACCAACTTCAAACCACATACCAGGGTATACATCATCTAAAGATGCCAGTTACTAGTATGTTAAATTATTGGTGAAGTCTGACAAGGTCAAAGGTCAAACGGTCGATGAACTTACCTTGAAAAACACTTTACTCACAAAGTGCGATATGCAGGCCAGATGTCGTTTTGTGTTTGCCTTGTTGGTTGTTCTTAGTGTATAGAAGTAAATTCCTAGCATGTGTATTGCATTATTGCATTCTGCTTGTTTTTAAGTGTTTGTATAGATTTGTGCATGTTTTGGTGTTTTTTATGGAACTTAACCCATTGAGGACAGACTGGTTTTGCTACAACATGCATTTCCCATAGACACTTGCCCAAGTATACTCGGGACACGTCCTCAACGGGTTAATGAAAAAGATCATTTAGTCAGGCAAATGCATATTTTACATGATTGATTATATGTTTGTTGCACTTTGTGTGATCTATTAAACCTGAACATACAAATAGTGCCTACTGGTATGAACTCAATGTACATTTATAACATTTTTCTACAGATGATGAATTCTATTCAAATTTCTTTGTTTTGGTAGATTTGCCCCCGTCTCTCCTGGGCCATGATGTTCTACACCTTTGGTGCCATTGGACTCATGTGGGTGGTAATCTGGGTAATGTTCTACCCAAAGGACAGTCCTGACAATGACCCAGAAATGCTCCTAATGCCAAAGGTTTGTGCAGTACAAATGAAAACAGTTGATTTCACAGTGATTATTTAGATTACCCAAAATTGAATATTTATTCTAATTTTTATTATTTTTTTCTTTAATGGAGAGAGAGAATTCCATGTGTGACTGCATACATGTACACCATACCTCATTTCAATCCTTTATTTTCCTTGACGTGATACTGTCATTTTTTTCTCTTGTGATTCCTAACCAGGTTGACACAACAAACAGCGTGTACTGGACAAGCTACATCTCACATCGTCCTCTGTGGGCAATGTATATTGCCCACTTTGCCATGAACTGGTCAAACTATATTGTGTTGTCATGGTTACCAACATACTTACAGAGGCATTTAGGAGCCAACAAGCAAGATGTTAGTTTTACTGCACTGCCATATGTCATGAACTCATTATTTGGTGTAGGTGAGTAGATCATGAAAGTAAATGATTGAAGAAACCTCAGGAAACAGAAATATCCATGTTATGGCCCTGTTACGTATAAGTCAAGTTGAATAATTAAAGGAGTGATGGAGACACTGAATGTGATGTATCAGACTCATAGCCCATTTAGTCTGGGTGGGCTGACCCCCCCCCCCCCCAATCCCCCAAGATCTTAGCCATCAGTTTTCGTGTGATACTCACATCGTAATCTACAAGATTGAGTCTTAACCCTAACTAGGCCGGGCTATTTAGGTAGATCATAGAGCCGGGGGGGGGGGGGGGGGGGGGGGCCTCCCAGGCCCCCCCTCCAGATCTCGGCCGTCGACCGCGCGATCGCGACGAAAATTGGCACACACATTGCCTAAGATGTAATCTAAAGTATCACAAAGTTAAATTTTTTAAAAATTATCATTTATGCTAAATTATGCTAATTTATGCATAATGATGCATGAAATCAGACAATTTGGTATAAATCACTAAATAGAGCTCAAAATGGGCACATTTTTTGTGTGAACATTCTTTTCAGTGTCCTGAGCAAATAAGAGAGAAAAAAATTGTGCCATCAGAAAAAATTTCTTAAGTATTTTATTGTTTTTTGAATTTCTTATGTATTTCTCTGTTTTTTCGACCTTATGTTTTTCATTGTTTTTTCGATGAAACTTGTCCGTGACATTGTTCCGATCAAGAAAATATGTTATTAATTGATTTTAATCAATAAAACCCCAAAATAATCATACTTTTATGAAATTTGCCTGTCAGCACAGTTTGCATTGAAATTGTACACGAATTCACGTTTTTGAGCAATTTTTGGTCTGACATGCACATACATATTAATGCGCAACTTCGGAACCGCACACCCGGGCATTGCAAATTTGGTGTCAAAAGATGCGGGAGACTCAAAAGAAAAAAGTCATGAAACGTCGCGGCGATAGCTTTTCGCGTTAGCGATACATCGCGCGGAACGTCGAGGTGGGGGCCTCGGAGGCCCCCCCCCCGGCCTAGTTAGGGTTAAAATTATTTGAAATTGTCAATATTTAATTCAAATCAATTGATCATGCAAATTAAGCCCTTTATCTTATTTTAGCATATTAAACACTAATCAAAAGCTTTGAAGGTGTTTTTTTTTTTTTTGTGGTTTGTGTATCTGTTTTAACATATTCAACAATTGTACATCATAAAAACTTCCGAAAGGCATTTAGATTCTTATGTATTTCATTGTTTCCAGAATTGCTTGTGTATTTCTTAGATTTTAACCTTTTTTCTCTGTTTTTTGTATGGGAATTGTCATGGACCACTTTTCTACCATAATTACCATAAATTTGATCAATCAAAGTTATGGATGGTAAAATTAGTCAGGTTTTTATGAGCTTCATGATAGAGCACTGTTTTCCCGAGGAAATATACATAAAACACAAAATTGTGCCCATTTTGGGGTGACATGCCATTATCAAAATGGGCGTGGCTCCATAATGGTACTCGCGGACATTGCAAATTTTTTCTCAAAAGTTGCACAATCCTTGAAAGAAAAAAGGTCAAGAAGCCTCATGATTGTCTTCTCATGTTGTGGAATTGTTGCGCGAAACATCAACCCCCCCCCCCCCCTCGGCCCTTTTAGGATTTTGAACAGAACCAATCTGCTTTGAGTCATGTTTTTTCAAAAGCACCCATGAGAAGTTTCAGTGGCAGTCCGTGTATCTTTGTACTCGGTGTATTAGGGCTGTTTACTGAAAGTGCTTTGAGAAGGAGCTTTATATTGATTGGGAAGCTGATATGTCACGTTGAAGTACAAAGGTCCATTCACATACTGGTATTTTGCATTCTTTATGTAAGCGGGTAAATTTCACATGAAATAGACTGTTACTGGAGTGTGCTATTGACTTGGAGGGTAAACGGACACAACAACACAAATAGTCATTTCAGGTTTGGGATAGTTGTTGAAGCAGTATGATTAGACTACCAGTAGTAACATCTTTTTTGTTTGTGTTTGTTTTTGTTTTTTCATTTGACTCATGAAACGATAGTGTGTTTTTGTTTCTTTCTCTAAAAACTTTAGTACATACTGTACATAGTGAACATAAAATGTATAAACTTGTGTTATTTTGCGACTTTCTATTATGAAGACAGGTGTAATGAATCCATGATTGAGCGGATGTGTTTTACATCTTCTTTCCATACAAAGCGGCTGGACACTATGCAGACTACCTGATCACCAAGAAACACTGGACTGTACTCTCTGTCAGGAGAATAATGACATGCATTGGACTTCTTGGCCCCGCCCTCTTTATCATGCTCTTTGGTTCTGTGGATAAATTAGGCTTAGCTGTCTGGTGAGCTTCCTTTTAAACATAATATTATCTATTACAAGTCTTTCCTTCAGGATATGATAGTATGATAAAGTATTCACTTGATAAGGATGTTGCTATATGTGTGTGTATGTTATTACTGGTATTCCCAGTTTGATACATTATGGGAGGGGATGATGATTGATGGTTATGTGCCTCTCTCTTTTCAGTAGTGGCTCAATAGTTATACAACACAAGGATTAAAAAGTGCTATCCTATGAATATCATGTGGTGACTTTGGGCTGGAAATGTTATTGTTCTGTGTATGTACAAGTGTACCTATGGCTTTAAATATCACCTTTCCCCAATATCATTATCTAAAAAATTCCAGTTGTGAAATACAGTGTTGTAGTGTAGGATTCAAGACTTTAATTGCATGGTAATGCCTCCTGACATTAATAAGTGAAAGTAAGCAGAAATTCACTTATTGGTATCATGCATCAGATGGACAATGCATGGTGGTAGAGATCAATTTGTATCAATTCACCCTATTCATGACATAATACAATTTAACACTTTGGTTTAAGCCACTATTTGCAAAGCATTATGCAACGTACAGTCTTTGTTTTCATTGGCCGTGGTAATCTCATCACATTGGGCCATCTTATGTAAACTTACAAATCTGTGTTAAATGGCAAGCCATGAGATGAAGTTCTGGCTATTGATCTGTGACCTAACATCATAACCAGATGATTACAACATTGCACCATCATATCCAAATTCAAGTACAGTTCGACCTTGATTATCAGCCTCCTTTTATCCGGTAATCTCTTTTATCCGGACGCGTTCATGCAGTGAAGTACTTTTTTTTTTTTCATCCAAAAATTGAGAAAAAATAGTGACTTTCATGGATCTATTTCACTAATTTCATGCGATGTGCATGATAGGTTTCTCAATATCTAATGAGGTAAAACATGTATGATTTTCACATAAAGATATACTTCATTTTTGTGAAGAAGGGACTACAATTTTGCGCAGGCTAGCATAGATTACACCACCGTTGAGGGGTACGCTATCTGCCTAGCTGCCAGTGCACTGGGACGGCAGCTTGGATGGCAGCTATATACATTAACATTGTGTCTCCCATATCAGGCCAATTCGCTTATCCGGATGAGCGCCGGTCCCGACATGGCCGGATAATCGAGGTCGAACTGTATTATGATTTTTCAGAGTCTCAGCTTTCTAATGATCTGTAGTTTGTCTTCATTTATATATAAAAAACACACACACACACACACACACACACACACAAAACCTTCGAAATGGTTGAGTTCCAGCCACAAGAGAAACATAGGTTTGAGGAAATTGATCTTGAAGCCTAGATAAGGGCAGACATGTATGATATGAGGCAATCACAACTAACAAACCGTCAAGATAAACCGCTTTAACTATGCACCTATAGAAACCTGATAAACTTTGTATCAAAAGATATCCTTAAAGACAGCCAATCCCTTTTGCATGCAAATTTTTGAAAAATTGGTGAGAACACTTAGGTATTGAAGAAAACACTGTTTGGAAACCTGTAAATTTTGAACTCAAGAGAGTCTTTATTTGTTTAGTTTAATTGACAGTTAAGATTTGAATTTGATTTTTTTGTACTACGAAAAAATTACAAATCTAAACTACTAGCCTAGTTTTACAGACCTGTGTGATGCACTTAGTTGCACATGTAGTTCATGTAAGTGGTGTGTTACTTGCCATCGATAACAAAGTAAGAGAAGCTAGTGAATTCTTCTTTTCTGACAGCTTTAACATGCATATCTTTTGTTTGAAGTATAAGTATCATATTACAACCACAGGAGGATTAATACATGCAGCTGTGCCTAGTACACAGAATACGCTACGGTGAGCGTTTGGTGCATTATTTGAATTTTAATGGCTAACAACCTTCAAATATCACAGAAATGTTATAGCTTTACAATAGTCTTGTCATTCTGGTGGAATATATCATCTTCTGTGCTATTTGGGAAGGAATGCAAAAGGGATGGACCATCTTTAAATTATGAAGTTTTGACAGTCTATATTCTAATCAGATCTTGAACTTTTCATATTGAGACAAAAATCAGTTATCCTTTTTTTACACTAAGATGACTTGGCAGTTTCCTTGGCGTTAGACATCTGTCAGGGTAATGTGGTGAGGAGTCACATGTAGAGGTCATCAGTATGAAAGGTCATCACATGATGTTTGTCAAAATAGCATTTCTCCTTTTTTTCATTGTTTGCTTGATATCTGAGGAAGTCTGAGGTGTTCGAGTCAGAGATGTAATCTTTGATATGATTTTCTTTTGTCTCTAAAAACAGCTTTATCTCAATCTCCTTGGGTCTGTGTGGATGCAACTCCTCTGGTCACATGAGCAACCATGCAGATGTTGCACCAAATCATGCTGGGATTACATTTGCAGTGTCAAATACCCTGGTAAGAAACTTATGTGTCACTTTTAAAGCCCCTGTCACACTCTGCCAGATAGGCTCACCGTACAAGAAACAGGCAATATTTTGCTCATCTGTTGTTCAAATCGTCCATTGAGTGGACAAAGTGTAAAGTTTCCGTTTTAGAAGAGCGTACATGCATGGTTATGGGGGAGAACAAAACAAACAATTAGCAATGCATGTGGGACAATAGTGTACAGGACAGAGGGACGTGCGGAAACTCATGAGAAACAAATTATGAACCACATGCCCATGGGACAAAACACACGAGCAACAAATAGGTGATGCATGAGACATACAGTATGTTGGACGTCAGAGAATGGTGTGATAGCCATTCCATCCGTTCCATTGTCTCGCAGCAACAGACTCTACATGAGGCCTGGTGGATGGAAATGCAAGGAAAATGACTGAGTACAGTACATATACAGCAGAAAACATACAACAATCGGGCAAAGGTCAGCTGACGTTATCCGTTTATGGCAAGACAAAGCTTTTTGCGTGGCTGCTCTGAGTGAAATCATGGGAATATAAACGTCCATCCAGGGGATAAAAAGGACATGAAACACATTTAAACGGATATCAACGGATGCCAAAAATTACGTTTTCAGCTTCTTGAAAATCCCATGATACATTTATACTAAATTTGGCAGGTAGCATTTGTAATGTGATAAGATCTTTATTTGTTCATGTCCCCTCCCCCACCTTGCCCCAAAGTCCTCACAGCAAAGAATCTGTAAAGATCTTCTCTTGAATTAGAAGTGTTAGAGCTTAGTCCAATAAGTAAGTACATATGTAACTGCATTTCAGGTTTGTCCATGGTGAATCAGGGGATGCTCCCTTGGGGCGGGGGGTTGCGATCAAAGTGAGGCCCCAAATTTTACATTTTCAATTTGTTTTTGAAATTATAATAAGCTCATGGATTTTCAACAAACTTGGGAAGTAGGATTTCTGGTTTGATAGGCTCTTAATTTGTTCAAAAAGGCACGTTGCTGGAGGTCCCCAAGTTACCCAAGTCTGCTGTGTTCTTCTTGGGTAATGGTCTTCAAGAATATGTTGAAGGTGAACTTGCAGTACTCTAGGTAGTGTGAGACCCCTGGGTTTCTTGTTGATGATTTTGTAATTATACCCCCGCCACACATAGTGTGAATGGGGTATATAGGAATCACCGCGATGTTGGTCGGGCGGGCGGGTGGTAGGACGGTCGGTCGGTCGGTCTGTTGCAAATCTCCGAACTCCTCCTACAGTTTTGAAGCAATTTAAATGAAACTTAGGGTAAATGATGATATTGAGGTATAGATGTGCAAGACGTTTTTTGTGTTTGTCGGACAATGCATTGCCATGGTAAAAATAATTCTATCAAAACATTGTGGATTGAATAACTCATAGTATTTAAGCAATCAATTTCAAAATTGGTATCTATGATGATCTATTGGTGTAGTTATGCAAGACACTCTTTGTGTTTGTACTTGACAAAGCGTTGCCATGGTAACCGCATGTTTTCTTCGAAATCTTGTGGAGTGAACAACTTCCACAGTTTTGTAGCAATTGAAATCAAATGTGGTAGGCATTATGGCCTTGAGGCATAGATGTGGAACACATAATTTTCGTGTTTGTCAGACAAAGCGTTGCCATGGTAACTATAATTTTACCAAAACCTTGTGGATTGAATAACTTCCACATCATTCAAGCAATTAAGGTCAAATTTAGTATTTATGATGATCGGGAGGTGTAGTTATGCAAGACACCAATGTGTTAATATAAGAAAAATTTTGATCTTGATTGGCATATTTCAAAGTGTTTCAGAGACTCCAACCCAAATCACCTTCTGATCTGGAGACTCTCCCGCCTGAAACCCCTAGCAAACGGGAGACTCCAAGTTGATGTATGCGAAGCGCGAAGTTCCTAGGGTTCTAGATGCTCTCTGGTGCTATCTAAGACTTATTTTTTCAACATACAATAGCAATAAGTAAGAAATCCTTTCCAACGGGAGACGCAGAGCCAGGGCGGGAGAAATTAAATCTCAAGCGGGAGAACAGGAGATTTTGCAAAAATGGGTTTTCGGCGGGAGATCTCCCGTCGAAAACGGGAGAGTTGGAGTCTCTGGTGTTTTTCTTTATAATTATGTTACTGTCAATGTCAGGTGTTATGAATTTCTTCTCCAAAAAGAACGAAGGAAAGAAAGAAGGCCCGTTAACGATCGTCCCTGTCACTGTACAGGCATGCTAACCTGGAAACATTAAACTGCACATTACTTGAATATGAGACCATTCTGAAGCAAATAATTTTCACACAACAATAGATATATAATGTACTCTTAAATGAATCCCACAAGGATTGGAACAATCATCCCCCAGCATTTCCACTGATTCCCAATGATCAGTTACTAGCCATCCCCTTTAATCTAAGTTGTGGTGGAAATCAAATTTGAAAAACTTAAAACCTGCTTCTTTAACCCTATTCTAACAAGGCTATTTGAGACCAAGTTTTAATGGGGGGGGGGGGGGGAGGGAAGGAGTCAATTTAACAAAGAAACACAATTTGCATTGGATTTGCGTGCAATATCACAAATTTTAGCTGTTTTTGGACTGAAATGCATGTACAAAACATTGTATTACTTCAGAATGATGTACTCAGAAGTCACAAATTGGTCTCACAATATGCGGGAGACTTTAAAGAAAAGAGTCATGAAATGGCGCTTCAAAATCTTTGTGTGTTGTGGAATCACATGAAATGTCGAGAGGGGGTAGATTTGACCCCCCCCCCCCCCCAGGTAAGATAGGGTTAAATAATTATCGAAATCCCAGTATTCTCATCATTTTGGATTGAAAAGTCAGCCAATCACACTTTCTTTTCAAGAAGCTATTCTCAGTATTTCACTCTTGTTTCCTCCCTGAATGATCTGCAGGCCACATTGCCTGGCATGGCTGCTGGTCCTGTCACTGCAGCTATGGTAGCCTACTCTGGAAGCTGGTATCCAGTCTTTACTGTAGCCTCAGTGGTCAACCTTGGTGGAGCTCTCTTCTACTTCAGCCAGAGCTCTGCTAGTCAGGTTCTCTGAAATCTTCTGCTACTATTAACGCTGCATGAATCAGAGTGGTGCTTACTACTACACTTTGAAACAATGAGAAAGTTGTTTGCGACAAAACATTTGTTCATTAGTGAAAACATGAGCACATTTTTGATAATTACACATGATGAAATGGCCTCTGGATTCTTCATGTACTATGACATCTTTTGCTCACCAACACAGCTGTTTTGAACACACAAGTGTGATTTGATTGAGACTGTTTTCCTATTTTCACTTTTGAATGAATTGTCGCTTGTCTTAGTTTTTGTTAATTTAGTTTTCAAAGAGAATTTGTAATGTTTCTCTGTAATACCTATTAGGGCTGTTCGGCCTTGAGATGGCAAAACAACGTATCTACATCCAACCTCATTTCCAGTAGATCAAGCTTGAAGTTTGCAAACTTTCAGCTCTTTTTCTGTTTTTGTTCAACACTTCATATCTTACCTTAGAAGGACCAAGAGTATCAGTAATACAGTGCATGCAAATTGATTTCACTAGACCCCTCATTTTTAGAATAATTTGCATTTAATCAAAACATATGTTGTTTTGCTGTCTCAACATAACCCCACTATTGCCATTGATACGGCAAAACAATGTAAGTCTAGATCACTGGCGCGTGTACAACGTATTACAATGTCAATATGTGCGTGCTTCTGCAGCCGCACACGGCACGCAGCCTATTACAGCATAAACATGTAGATGGCAAAACGACGTATAACATGTAGATGCGTTGTTTTGCCAAGTCCATGCCTGACGTGTGTTGAACAGGGGCAAGCGTATCGCTTATGTTGTTTTGCCAACAAAATTTGAACAATTCCCTCTGGGAGGGAGCATCACTTCTCAGTTACAGAATGGGTTCTGATTTCAGGATTTGGTCAAGAGTTAGATTATATTAAAATAAGCTGAAATATGTGACTAAGTACATTTTCATGAATTTTTGACATATGTTGTTTTGCCATCTCAAGGCCATATTGTTAATGCATCAAAGACAAAGTAGACCTTATCACGAACTTGAATTCTCTCTGAAGTTGGGTCTTAAAATACAAACAAACAAACATGGCCATGAAACTTTTGAAAAGCACTGCTTAAGTGATGTGGTCACATGTCTGAGGTGACCATTTTAAGCTGTTAAGGACGGGTCCTGAGTATGATACTCGGGCATGCGTCTATGGGAAATGCATGTTGTAGCAAAATCAGTCCGTCCTCAGCGGGGTAAGATGCCTAGTGAAGACTGTGTGTTATGGTATATTATGCTTGAAATCAAATGCCATAACACTGTTTTGCCTGATTATCTTATAGAGTTCTATGAAATTGCTGTCCACATAGCTGTTTCACTCTAAAATGTGTTGTACAGCCTGTAATTTCTATTGTTACTGTTACTAGGTGCATGTGAGCACTCTTTCCATCTCAAGAGAGGCAAAACACACATTTAGCAATTTCAAACAGCTTTTTGACATTTTGGATGTGAAAATTGTGAGATTTGAGAAAAAGTTACAAGTCTGAAAAATTCACTGTAGCACTATTATCAACTTTTCAGATTCACATGTTTTGGGATCTAAGTAACAAGTCATGTGGTGCCCCCCCCCCCAAAAAAAAAAAAAAACAAAAAAAAACAAAAACAAAAACAAAAACAAAAACAAAAAAAACCCCAAAACAAAAAACAAACCCCACAACAACAACTCAATGGCAGAGAGTAATTATCTGCCCAAAGATGATGTAGTCAGGACATCATTATGTTGCAAAATGTATTGAAAAGAAACCCACTCCGTGGTAGATGAATTGTCCAGTGACGCTTTGATGTGATATTTCTGCCAGATGTCACAGTTACTTTATGTCTAAGAAAAGAGACAAGGTTTAGCCATTGCCTTATCAATAGAGAATGTATAATCCCAGTTTGACTGCATAGTTATTATTTGGTCATAGTACCTTTGTACCACATACACTATAATATAGGCCCTATACAACGGGCTGATGTCTTAGTGTGCCTATTTAGGTAGATGAGATCAGGGTTTTGTTTAAAAAAAGAAAAATAGAGGATAAATCATTAATGATGCAGAATGGCTTGATTTTAATGTGCTCTTGTCCTGCTTTAAAGCTCTTGATATAATGTCATAGATATGTTTTCATGACTCAAACTATGGGAATGAGACCTACGATTGATGAATAATATGTTCATAAGATTTGTTATGGGTAGGTAACTGTACCACACAAAGCACAGTTCTTGTTTTGACTGGCTTTTATAATCCTTGTTTGTCCCCAGAATGGCAAGTCTTTTATTTTTGTTATTTTACTAGTACCCAGTAACTTTCTTGACATCTTTGGATATCCCAGCATGTCCAGAGAGTAAGGTGTTGACACTTTACACTGGTCACAAAATTAGCTGTTTGAGGAAATGTGTCCTGCTCCTTGTATTACATCAAAGCTTTTTTTCCTGAGGGATTTTTGTGTGATTTAGCTGCCAATGTGGTATTCTTTCAGTGAGCGTCATATACCGGAAATAGTCTGTTTAAAGGGATGGTACAGTATTGGTGGAGATAAGAATTGGGCTTTTAACTTTTTGCGAAATACCAAGAAAACACTTATGATATAGTACAGAGCATACCATTTTAAGAGGAATTCAAAGTTTATTTGATGAAAATCGGGTTTGGAATGACTGAAACATCCAAAAACAAAGTTAAACAAAGAGGTCGTAATAAAGTATGGGTCCCACACTTTATTAGAATCGCTCTTTTTTGGATATCTCAGCCATTTCAAAACCAATTTTCATCAAATAAATGTTTAATTCCTCATAGAATTACATGCTCTTTCATATTTCATAAGAGGTTTCTCATTATCTCACAAAAAATGTTAGAAACCTGAAATTAGGTCTCAACCAAAACTGCACAATCCCTTTAAGTATGTTCATTCGTGTCTATTCCATTTTGTAGGCTGCAAATGGCAGTGTACTTGACATGAATGAAAAAAAGAAAAAAAAGTGGTTGTCGAGTATTAGTAGCATTATCATGGGAAATTATATACACAGGTAAGCTAGTAGATGTATTCTAACATTTTCAAATGGAAATCAGTTATCTTTTATGCCTCCGCCACGAAGTGGTGCCGGAGGCATTATGTTTTCGGGTTGTCCGTCTGTCTGTCCGTACATTCGTACGTCCGTACGTACATCTGTACGTATGTTTGTACGTCTGTCCGCATTCGTTTATGCTATAACTTGAGTAATATTGACTGGAATTTTACCAAACTTGGTCCAAGTATAAAGTATGATTGGGCAATTACTTGATTAGATTTTGGGTGAAATCGGCTAAAGGTCAAAGGTCAAGGTCAAATCATGAAATTGTATCGGTTTACACGATAACGCAAAACTGGATCAAGCAAATTTCACCAAACTTTGTCCAAGGATGATGTACGTATGATGGGACAATTACTTGATTAGTTTTTGAGTGACAGGGCAAAGGTCAAAGATCAAGGTCAAATCCTAAAATTTATCTGTTTACGTGATCACTCAAAACTGGATGGAGCAACTTTCATCAAACCTAGTGAAATTGGCAAGAGGTCAAAGGTCAAAAGGTCAAGGTCAAATGCTAAAAATGTTGCTATTTCCCCCATATCTATGCAATGCCCAAAGGTGTTTTCATGAAACTTAGTTTAGACATGTTCCAGAGAGTTTCATGTCATAAGGTCAAAGGTCAAAAGGTCAAAGGTCAGGTGAAATGTTACAATTTCACTTTTCTCGTAAATGGTTCAATGTATCTTCATTGAACTTGGTACATACGCATGTACTGACTGGCAGGGATTATCTAGGGAATTAAGGGGTCATGGGTCAATAGGGGTCAAAGATTAAGGTCAACTCTTCAAAATTTTACTATTTCCCTCATATACTAGTATATGCAATGCTTGCAGGATTATTTCTAAAACTTAATATATCACATATACATGTATTACCAAATGGAGATTCTCCTGCCAGAAATTTCCTGCCAGAAGGTCAAAGGTTAAAGGACAAAGGCCAGGCTAAAATGCAAAAAAAAAAAAAAAAAAACCAAACTATTTTATGCCGTAATTACACTTTTTCTTCATACCTTTACAATTACTCAATGCATAAACTTATAAAAGGGTCGGTCAAAAGTCAGGTAAAAATCTTCAATTCCCCAAATACATGTACCTGCACTCTTAGACAATTATAGCAAACCTATTCGAGGAAAGTGAATGGTAAAGACATATTTGACAAACCTGTCATTTCAATATTTTGCCAATTGTGTGAAACTGTCATCACACATTGTGAAGACATTGTACTATACACCTGTTGGGAGAATCATGCATTATGGCAGAGGCATACCAGTCGCCATAGCGATATTTCTAGTGTTTTTTTTTTTTTTTAACATGGTACGGTTAATTGTACCATATTGTATACATGATAACTGTCATAACTGCCGAGTCACTTTATAAACCAGTGTGGTTCTAATGCAATTTATAGGTTTATATGAATACAATGCCATAGGGATGATTGCAGTCTGAAAGCAAAATGCCTTCATCTTTTAAAGGTATTTGGAGGCATGTAGTAGTCTCATGAAGTAGGGGATAGTGGCTCTTCAAATAAACCTTTTCAGTTTCTTTAAAACATGATTTTCGACTGTAAACCAGCACTGAGACATCATACAATATCAGATAAACTGTACTGTCTGCAGGCATAAATATGTATTGTGTGTTGAAAGAAGCATGCCATTATGCTTAGAGACATTTTATGTAATAACGCGCTATATAAATGTTGTGAATTATTATTATTATTATATTTTTAGAAATTTCTGAGTTCAGGTAGAAAGAATGCATGGATGTCTATACCATAAAGTACTTTCACCTTATATGGCACAAGTTTTGCATTGCAGTGCATGAAAACTTTTATTTATTTATTACTCTCTTTTTTTTTCTTTACAGTACTATACTTTCATTGTTCTCTCTTTCTGGATGTAGCACAATAGCAATCATAATTTTTAATCCATGTTATCAGATCAACTTTGTACACATACAAGTGCTACACTTCCTGTAACAGACTATATTCACAGATACAGAGTGTTGTATATTTTGTGCTTAGCCCTTCATTTTTCTTGAGGATACTTTTGTCATTTGCATGAGAGACAAAATAAAAAAAAAAGAGAAAAATGACTAGACTACTTGCATAAAAATTAATTGTTTCATTCAGTGAGTAGATCATGGATGAAGGATTTCGTATTTCAGTACACCAATACAAATTATTGAAAGTCTTTGCCATCAGACTGAAGGCTCTGTTATGTTTGTTAGGTGGTGTTTCCATGGTGTTCTCTTCGTCATAAATTTGGTAAAATTATTGGTTCTGATGGTTCTCTATAGAATGGTTTATACCTGTACATGATTTGTGTGTTGATTTCACATTATTATGTGACCATGCATCACAAAATCAACAAAAAGTTGCATGCAGTGATTTTGTGTTAGGACTAAAAAACTAGGTGAAAATGCACAGAGCATGGCTGGGTGGGATAAAGTGCTTGAATAGACCCTATACTTGAAAACCTCATTTGTCAGTACACACTTTTCCAGAGTGTGCGCTTTCTTTCCAATATTTAGATAGGTTAGGGGAGTTCATTTGAGTTGAGATAAACATCATTTTTTTTTTCTGCTCTTGCAGAATCTGCTCAATAATTTAAAATCCATGTCTGGTGAATTTTTGTTGGTTTTGTGATGCAGGGTCACATAATATACTCTTTGAATGGCTTAATTGTAAAAAAGTGAATTTATTATTCTGTAATGTATGAAATGGCAAGTACAATTGTCACTTGTTTTTGTTCTGAAATGTCAGAGTGAAATGATGAGGTACATAACCCAACTGTACCATAGCCCTCAGTCTTGTGAGTTGTTTTGTTCCGTTTTTGCTGTTCCAGGAATACTACTTTCGTGCTTGGTATGGGTGACTGACAAAGGAAATCAAAGTGATATATAATGTCAGTGATCAAAGTGCCTCTGCAATCCTTGAAATACTTAATTCTATTTTTATGTTATGTATGTTTTCAGGTATGATAGGTTACGTAGTACATACCATTTAAATGCTCTGGAAAGCATGATTTCATGAGAGGGAAAGGGCTTTTCATGAGCATTTTTTTTTCCTTTTCTTGGTAGGCTGCCTCCTGTTTTTGGTTTTGATTATCTTGGCAGTGCACTGTGTGCAATAGTGTCTACTACACCTGTACATGTACTAAAATGTGCTCCGGATTTTAGAGAATAACTGGTTTATTCCATGTTAGTGGGATTTCACTGAAATGGTAGGATTTGCTGCAACCAGCAAGCCATATTGAAAGTTTAGTGTTGGGTCAAAATTCCTTTCATTTACATCTGTGTAGGTACATGTAGTTGGCTTTCCAATATATTTTGTTTTAGGCTCCCCACAGTGCAAGAGGAACTGACAAACTCATAGAATCTTCAGAGCATAGAATTTGTACACCATGTCAAGCAACATGGATTGCATGGAATGAAATGTCTGGTGTATAGTGAGATAAAGCATTCTTTCTATATGCTTCATTTGAAGTTCCCCATAATACACTTCACAGTGCTGGGGGGTGTTTCATAAAGCTGTTCGTAAAGTTACGAACAACTTACGAGCGACTGGTGATCAGTTCTTGTGGTGAATTATTGAAATTCTAGTAAGTATAGCACATCGCAACTGATCACCAGTCGCTTGTAAGTTGTTCGTAACTTTACGAACAGCTTTATGAAACACCCCAGGTCTTTAAAAGTAGGGCTACTGTTCTTGCCTCAGATAAGTACCTTGTTTTTGTTATGCCTCCGCCACGAAGTGGTGCCGGAGGCATTATGTTTTCGGGTTGTCCGTCCATCTGTACGTCCGTCCGCTTTCGTTTACGCGATAACTTGAGTAATATTGGATGGAATTTTACCAAACTTGGTCCAAGTATAAAGTGTGATGGGGCAATTACTTGATTAGATTTTGGGTGAAATCGGCCAAAGGCCAAAGGTCAAAGGTCAAGGTCAAATCATGAAATTGTATCTGTTTACGCGATAACTCAAGACTGGATCAAGCAAATTTCACCAAACTTTGTCTGAGGATGATGTATGGTGAGACAATTGATTAATTTTTGAGTGAAATCGGACAAAGGTCAAAGATCAAGGTCAAATCCTGAAATTTGTCTGTTTACGTGATAACTCAAAACTGGATGAAGCAGCTTTCACCAAACTTGGTCCAAGGATGATGTATGATGGGGCAATTAGTTGAGTAGATTTTAGTGACATTGGCAAGAGGTCAAATGCTAAAAATGTTGCTATTTTCCCCATATCCATGCAATGCCCGAAGGTATTTTCTTGAAACTTAGTGTAGACATGTACTACTGCATAAAGATTCTCCAGAGAGAGTTTCATGTCATAAGGTCAAAGGTCAAAGGTTAGGTGAAAATGTTACAATTTCGCTTTTCTCGCAAATGGTTCAATATATATCCATGGAACTTGTGTAATGACTGGCAGGGATTATCTAGGGAATTTAGGGGTCACGGGTCAATAGTCAGGGGTCAAAGGTCAAGGTCAACTCTTCAAAATTTTATTATTTCCCTCATTTACTAGTATATGCAATGCTTGCATTATTATTTTTAAAACTTTATATACATGTGTATTACCTAATGGAGATTCTCTTTGAAATTTCCTGCCAGAAGGTCAAAGGTCAAAGGTTAAGGGTCAAGGCCAGGTTTAAATGCAAAAAAAAAAGAATCTATTTTATACTGTAATTACACTCTTTCTTCATACCTTGAAAATTACTCAATGCATAAGCTTATAAAAGGGTCAGTCAGAAGTCAAGTAAAAATCCTCAATTCCCCAAATACATGTACCTGCACTCTTAGACAATTATAGCAATTTTTTTTTAACCTAGTTCAAGGAAAGTGAACATTCAAGATATTCCTGACAAACCTGTCATTTCAATGCTTTGCCAGTTATGTGAAACTGTCATCACACATTGTGAAGACATTGCACTATACACCTATTGGGCGAATCGTGCATTATGGCGGAGGCATCAGTCACCATAGCGACATTTCTAGTTGTTGTTGTCTTTAGATATATCATTATCATGCTAAAAGCGTCTTCCAATAGCCTTAAGATGAAAGGGTGGGATATTTGATTGTGTACATGGTAGTAAATCAATGGTAATATACCTCTGTGAAATAAGCTTATATTTTGAATGTCATGGAGTCCCATTTGTGTTACAGGTGCCTCGTTACTGTACTCTCAACTGAAGTTAACTCCCTTGTAGAAATGTTTTGTGTTGTGAGATGGAGTTACCCTACATTGCTTATCAGTTCAACGATGCAGATTTGAATATGTGTTGCAGTAACAACTTTGTAAATATTTATGCTGTGTACAACTCAATATTTCTTTTTATGAGGGAGTACATTTTAAGATAATATAGAAGTAGAAGAATGGAAGAGGCAGTGTAAATATCATGTCAGACACTACATAGCTGATATTTATATGTTTCATGCTAGTCTGCAAAAGTGGATACTTAAGTTGTCTGTACTTGGGAATGGATGACGAATAAACCTACATGTATTTGGATATTGTGCTATTAATCTTTCTTGGTGTAATGAATAGTTGGTATTGATCTGTGAGTACATTCTGATTTAACTCTGAAATGCATGCCAAAAAATGATGGTTGAAGTAGAAGAGTGTTTTCATCACACTTCCACTTAGGGACATAATGTGGACAATGTCATATTATGTGATATGGAATAACCAATGGTATCACACTTGTGTTCAAACAGTTTTGTTCTGTATTTGAATTCTTAGATCACAGTAATCAAAGTAATACAATTAATAAAGAGGTAATTCTCCAGTGGCATGAAATGATGTTGAATTGTTATAGATCAATAGCATAATCATGGTATGCAAATGCATAACAGGGGAAAAATGAGAAAACTTAGAGAAAATGTGTTTTTTGCTGTTTGTTGTAGCTGAGGGTACAAATTTTCATTTCATGTAAAGAAAGAGTCAAAATTTTGCATTAAAATGTCCATAAATTAGCATTTAATTGGAGGTGTCAAATTACATTAAAATAACTAATATATTGGAAAAATTCATGAAAAAAAGGAAAAATGTTTTTTTTTTCATCTGAAATTGCTTTTAGATATTCCCTATAAATACCCTTTTTCATTCACCACTAGCACATAACCATGACATATCACAAAATATTAATTAATGTCATATTTTCACTACTCAAAATGGATGATCAATTTCATAGGCATTACTTTGAATTCATATAAATCACTCTATATATTTTATAATATTTCCCTTTTGCCAAAGAGTGAAGAGGTGAAACTTTCAGATATAGATAACAGACATATGCTAGCCGTTATTACAAAGTTTTATGAAATTAGGGCTGGTATATTAGAAGATATGATATTTTTCATCAAAAAAGAAAACTATCTTTACAGTTTGACCTTGAATATTCATATATGTGCGTGTAGTGTTTTGATCCATTCTCACATTTGTAAACACACATAGAGGAATGAATATGAGATTTATGTTGACTTGAGTTGATATCCAAGCTGTGACACTAAAAAATTTTAAACCAAGATACTATATTTTTGCTTATGATATCTTTAAAAAATGAAAAAGCATTGAAATAAGAACACTGAACACTTATCATATGACCTTCATGCAGTAGAAGATGGACGTGGATCAGTCTTATTTTTCCTCAGCAATCTGTAAATACATATTTAAAAAAAAAGTTCTTGCTCAAATTTTGCTAAAATTTTCACACAATAGATTACTATATATGTACAATTCATAGCTAAAAAAGCAAGGCTATTGAAAAGGGGAAAAAGATTTTTTTAGTTGTCAAATTAGGATATACCTCACTGAAAATACCAAAAAAAAAAAAAAAAAACCCAAAAAACAAACGGCTGTACTTATTTTCTGAAGCATTTGAAAATGGCTCAAAACTCTAAACTGGCAACATTTATTGGCAAACAGCACACCATATTGTAGTGTATCTTCAGTACTTTTGGAAAAAGCATAAAAATAAGATGTTTCTCCGTGGATAGCTGTACAGCATGGGTTAAAAGGTCACAATGTCACAGATATAAGCCAGCATTACACTCCTACCATGACGGAACTTCAGTCTTCATAACTTTCTCCAGCAGAAAGGACCGCTGTTTTTTATTGCATGCAAGCAATGCCAGGAAAAAATCCATTAATTTGATACCAAACACATAGGGGTAGACTAAAAATTTAGACCTCAAATCTTGATTTTACGTAAGTTGTAAAACGCTTTTATGATGCATTACATGGGTTTGGGGGACTTTGTGGTAATTAATCTTCAGTAATTAACAGTTAATGAGAAGAAATTAGCTATACTAAGCATGCTGCACGTGAATTTTGAAGTCAGTAATTGGTGCATTCTTTTCGAAGTTACAACAGTTTAAAGTGAGAAAACCATGCTGATTGCATACCCTGATTGTGCTTATCACCTATAACTGAACTGAAATTTAGTAATTGGAGAAAATCATATTACGTTTAGTTGCGGCAAACAAGAACAACAAAAGAACAAAATAAGAGCAACAGGAAATTAGGCAAACATGAATTTGATGACATGAAGTGTCAGTACAGCATTCAGTGGGTTTTCTTGGTCACTCAACTAGAAAATCAATGCTTCTAAAATCCATTTCTTTCTGTTAGGCCTACATTTCACATTTTTACTACATTTTCCTTGTGACTGCTAAAAATTGATCAAGAGTAGCGACTCGTGTTCTCCAAGATAAAGTCAATCCTAGGGTCTATTAATAGGACTGGGGACTGCTTGAAACACACACGCACACACACAAAAAACAAAACAAAACAATAACCATATGAGAACATTAAACAAAAACTCCAAAGGTATATCCCAAGAGCAAATGGTTTTTAATCACAATAGCCGTTCTTTCAAAGGAGAGGCGGGAAATAGGTTTATGTCCAAGTACATTGAGTGCATTATCCACACACATTGTGCTGTCTGTCCTCCATTGCTCGCTTTCATTGATAAAAAGCACTCTAATGACTCAATATGAACTGCCAAAGCACCAACAAAGTCAGAAACCAAATTACCATGTGATTGTTAACATAAAAGTAATGGCATATTTTAGAAGAGAGTACATTTTCCTTTATAGCAATGTCTTTAGCTTATTTCTCACACATTGAAGTTCTTTAGCATGTCAGATTGCAAACTCTCAGTGCAGTTACAAGGAGAACTCAATCCCCCAAAACACACACACACACACCCACACACACACACACAAAGAAACGTGTATCAATTCTTATTTTATTTTGGAAAGGGAGTATCAAAAAGGATCATTTAGAAGGGAAGAATGAGTGGCCACATTCAAATGACCTGTAGCGATCCCTGAATTTCATTGTTCTATTTAATAGTTTGCCTCTGGTGGGTTATCATGGAGTGCGCTGCTCGGTGAGTGCCACATGTACACAAGAGTGTCCGCATTCTTGGCCTAAATTCATGATTATTCGTGTTATGCTAACTTGAAACATGACTTTGAAAAATAGAAAATTAGAGACTATCAGTATTCTTTTTCAGTGTTAAAATTTCATGTATCTTTGTCTAATGTAATAATGTGATTGTTTTGCTATAAAACTTGTAGACTCAGCTAACTTGACTTTCGCCGACCCCCGTGGGTGCGTTTATAGTGTATGACAAGAGTTTGCAAACCTATCAGTGCACCCTGTTTTCATATTTAATGTCTAATCAATATTTTTGCATTGTTCGATAACAAATGCAGCTGAACTTGGAAAGGGGAAATGTACTTCATGACTGCTTCTTGCACAGGTGGATTACCAGCCTGCCTGTTCTTTCTCGACAGGCAAAAAGAATCTAGTTTTTGAGACATTTAGGGCTCTTGGAGAATTGCGGGAGGAAGGGGCAAAATCGCTGGACAGGAAAACAATCTTGAAAGATGAAATGTGGCAGAGGCCCAAAATAATCCAACAAAGGAAGCAGAAATTCAAAGTTGGAGTTAGAAAGAGAAGATGAATTATGACAAAATAAACAGGAATCCTAATGGTGAAGATCTGGTTTACGATCAGAATGAGACTAATAATTAGCTTATGCAATAGGTAAGTGTTTGTGCTAGCAAAATTATATCCTTGATTATGTCTTTTACTATTTTGTATTATAACGGGCATACTGTTACTTGTGTAACTATATATGAAAGCAAATCTTTAAGGTGTAAAAAGTTCACAAAGATTTTACTTGGGGCAATAGGCAGGAAGGTTTTTGCTAGATTTCAAAATAAATCTCAACATAACTTTCTCAATGAAATTGCTTTACAAATACTGTTTTAAGGGATGAAGAGGTCACTTTTGCTTTGCGGGTACTTGACACTTTTATAGGAGTCCCTTTTATGGTACGCGGAGGTCACTTTTCGTGTACACGGAAGTCATTTGGGGGGTACAATAGTCTCTTCATGGGGACATAATCACTTTGTAGGTACCCAAATGGCACTTTTCAGGTACTGTCTCTTTCGGGGGTATGTAAAGGCAGGGACTGTCTCTTTTGGAGTGCATAAAGGTCACTTTTCAGGTATCTACTGTCTATTTTTAGTTACTCTATTGGCACTTTGCAGGTACTGTCTCTTTTGGGGGTACAATTGGCCAATTTTCAGGTACTGTCTCTTTTTAGGCACTCTATTGGCACTTTGCAGGTACTGTCTCTTTTGGGGTACGTAAAGGTCATTTTTCAGATACTGTCTCTTTTTAGGTACCCTAATGGCACTTTTCAGGTACTGTCTCTTTTGGGGTAATACTATATAAAGGTCACTTTTCAGGTATACTGTCTCTTTTTTAGGTATCCTAAGGGCACTTTTCAAGTACTGTCTCTTTAGGACCTCTATACTGCACTTTTTGTCTCTTTTATGGTACGTAAAAGTCACTTTTCAGGTGCATTTTTTTTTTATGTATTATATTGGCAGTTTTCAGGTGTACTGTCTCTTTTTAGGCTCTCTATTGGCTCTTTGCTGGTACTGTATGTTTTGGGGAACATGAAAATCACTTTTGAGGGACTGTCTCTTTGTAAGTACCTTAATGACACTTTTCAGATACTGCTCTTTTGGAGTGCATAAAGATCACTTTTCAGGTACTGTCAGTTGAGGTATCCTGATGACACTTTCAGGTACTGTCTCTTTTTTTGGGTACTCTACTGCACTTTTCAGGAACTGTCTCTTTCAGGGTACGTAAAGATCACTTTTCACGTACTTTTCTTTTTATGTACCCTAATGGCACTTTTCAGGTATGGTCTCTTTGGGGGCACGTAAAGGCAGGGACTGTCTCTTTTGGAGTGCATAAATGTCACTTTTCAGGTACTGTCTCTTTTGGAGGTATGTAAAGGTCACTTTTAAAGCCAAAACATAGTTCTGGTACGCCTGCAATATAGTTGTCAAAGTTCGTTCCAAAATGCACACGTTTGCCTGATAAATCTGTGGAATAACGCTGTAATAACAAGATATTCATTGGGTAACGACGAAAATGCGAAATATTGACCAAAAATGTTTGCATCTCAGAACTTATCCGGTCGGTGTCAGGCTAACTCGGACTCTAGGACAACTCGACCTCACTTTGATGGCAGGGCCGAGTTGTCTCTCTGAATTGTATAGTGTAGTTGTACTACTTGTATACAATGGGAGCGTTTTGCATTCTGGCTTTTCGCAGTTATGGGCCGTGTAAGATGATAAACACGTGCATCAAAAACCTCTTTGGCGTGTCTACAAAATGAACATGCACCTATGTATAGAACAAAGACAGTAGAGAGTAAGCGTCTTTAATTAGTATAGAATACGGTGATCATGAACTGTGTATAAATTGCCTGAAATAGGGACGCGCTGTCTCTGTGACCGAGTTAACCCCGGACACTTCTGGGATATATACCGACTTTTATTTTTAATCCCGACAAATCGTGTCGGCCAGGTAAGTTTCTTGGAAGTTTCCTTCGATATATTGCGAGCAAATATGAAATGGTGCAAGACGGGTTCTCATTCCATTACCAGAACTATGTTTTCACTTTAAGGGAGTGTCTCTTTTAGAGTGCATAAAGGTCACTTTTCAGGTACCGTCTCTTTTAGGATCCCTGATGACACTTTTCAAGTACTGTCTCTTTTAATGTACTCTACTGCACATTTCAGGAAATGTATCTTTTAGGGTATGAAACGTGACCTTTCAACTGTCTCTTTTTAGGTACCCTAATGGCAATCGTCTCTTTTGGGGTATACTAAAAGGTCACTTTTCAGGTATTGCCTCTTTTTTTAAGTACTCTATTGGCATTGTGTAGATACTGTCTCTTTTGGAGTGCATAAAGGTCACTTTTCAGGTATTGTCTTTATTTTAGGTACCCTAATGGCACTTTTCAAGGACTGTCTCTTTTGGGGTATGTATATGTGAGAGACCAAATGTGTCCACTCAATGGCCTATACAAGCATAGCACCAAACATTCACAAATTTACCTTTAAAATACGCCTCGCTCAAATGCTCAAAGAGAAGGTGTAAAGGAAGACACAAAACAATGACTTTCGTTTAAATTTACAAGGAAAAGAATGGATTTGTTTATTCACACACTTAGGTTTCCACCGACAAATTAATTAACATAAGACAAAGAAAATCAACACAGCACCACTGCGTGCACGTCACTGAGAGTACATGTAGATGTCCTTCAGCGGATACATCCAGACAGGCAGTATCCACGTGACTTGGAAGTCTATTTACAAGGATATGAGTTCTCTGGTAGAAAGCTGCATGTCTCCCACAATCGAGGCAGGTGGAGAGCTTAAGGAGAGGCCCTGCTTCTCTAAGTGAGAATGTGGCGTGGAATGACAACTCAGTATAGGGGACAAGCTAGTCTTTGTTTCACTTCAGACCACATACAGGTCAACATACACTTGAATCAAATGAAGAGGACAAGCTAATCTTTGTTTCGCCCATGAGTATCCAGACCTAATGCCATAGATACACAAGTCAATCCTGTGTGATCGGGGGTTTATTGTTCCCCCTTCCTGCCTTGACTCGTGCTTCCTGCCTATGTCCCAGCATATTATAGTGTAGATAGATGTGCTGTAGTATAAAGGTGTACAACGCATAGAAACATAGAGCAATTTGGGTAATGTCTGAATTCAACATAGAGATATATCTTGATATATGTGTACATACTTAATCAATACTGATACATCAGTTGTTAATTGTCCTTTCAATATATAGGTCACTTTTCAGATACTTTCTTTTTTCAAGACCTCTATTGGCACTTTGCAGGTGGTGTCTCTGTAGGGATACGTTAAGGTCATTTTTCAGGACTCTAATGACACTTTTGAGGTAGATTCAATATTTCTTTTCAGGTGCTTTACTGCGCGTTTAAAGGCCCCGCCACACTACAGCGTATAAATCAGCGAATGCCTAGCGGATGGACAAAATTTGGCAAAGTCCAGATACGCTTGAATCCACTTGAATTCGCAAGCAAAATGTGGTTTCGAACGTTCGCCTAACAAATGATGAGCATATGCTAACCGTGTAACGAGCGGATAAAGTAAGAATGAAAGCGAATGCGTACAGTCCATACAACGGATGCTGAGTGGACAAAGCGAATGAGCAGCGAATGCCCAACATATGCAGAGCGATACTGCGGCAATTACGTGAAGGATCTCGGATGACGCACTGTGACTTTACCAAATCATTTTGAGCAGTGAGTGTCAAGTAATGTTGTCTCTCTAAAAAAAGAAGAGTGAAAATGTTCACTCGTGAAGGAGTAAATAACAGAAAAGAGTGAGTTTCGAGTGAAATTGGAGTGAATTTGGAGTGAAAATGTTCACTTTCACTAATTTGGAGTGACCTCAGGGATAACTCGAAGATTTTGGAGTGATCCCTGAGGTCACTCCAAAATTAGTGAAAAATGAACATTTTTCTGTTATTCACTCCTTCAAGATTGAACATTTTCACTCTTCTTTTTTTTAGATAGTTGTGACTGTGAAAATGGCCCCAAAAAGAAGGAAGCAGAAGTCAATCATTCAAGATTTCCCTAAAAGTGTACTTCCTTCTGATGATGACGTGACGATGATGTTGGTAGTCCGACATCCTTCATTGCGTCTGGTGCCTCAAACTGGAGTCGAACTTTCACAATTCCCACCAATTTCCATTCAGAGATTCCCATTTACTACAGGTTGACTTTTATAGCAGTGGTTTAAAATGTTCTCTTATTACTTAATGCCAGAATACGTATAATGAATTGTCATGGGGACTGTGGCATAGTGGATCCGACTCCCAAACCGAGGACCCGGTTTCGAATCCCACCCAGTGCTTACATCCTTTGGACAAGTTTTTTTTTACCCACGATGTCCTTCTCGACCCAGGTGTATAAATGGGTACCTGGCAACGTTGGGGTAATAATAATGGCAGGGCCCTCTGACAGAGCAGTACCAACACTGAAGAGGCTACCCTGGGCAAATAAGACTTTTTATTATTATTATTATTATAGTTATCAGTATTATTATGTGTGCAATTTATGAATATTTATTTTTTTTTATCTACGTTAGATTAACGTGTGTTGCTGTGCAGATTTGCTGGGCAAATTTGGAGAACAGCGGACGAATGAGAAACGAATGCAGAGTGACCAAAACTTTCAATCAGCGGATGCTAAGCGAACACAGAGCGGATTGTCATTCAGTTCGTCATCCGCTCAATTTGGCTCCGGCGGATCTCTGCGAATCGCTGCGAATAGCTAGCAGATACAACGGATGTCAAGAGGGTCACGAACAACAAGCAATGGATGTGAGCGTATCTCCAAATTTTCGGATCCGCTGGGTATTCGTTGGCTCAATCCGCTCTAGTGTGACGGGGCTTAAGGAATTGTCTGTGTTAGGATAAGGATTAAGGTTAAGGGGTTCGGGTTAGGGTTAGGCCCAGGGTTAGGGTTAGGGTTTAGGGTTTAGGGTTAAGGGTTAAGGGTTAAGGGGTTAGGGTTTAGGGTTTAGGGTTTAGGGTTTGGGGTTTGGGGTTAGGGTTAGGGTTAGGGTTAGGGTTAGAGTTAGGGCATTTGCCAAGTATGAAAAGTGCTAGTTAAGATCCCAAATTTTGTGTATAGGTAGTACACCTGCTAGTTAGTAAATTCCCAAAATTTTGGACCTTAACTCCTATAAATTTTTTTTTGGCGCCATTTTGAATTTTTTTTTGGAAAAATTTTCAAAGTATTTTTTCAAAGAAAATTCTTTTTAAAAAAATGCTTAGAATTGTCTGAAACGTGTAAAAAACACATTTTGGGGAAAAAATTTTCCATAGGTTTTGTACACAATTTTATTTTGTCGGAAAACCCCATATAGTAGAGCAGATAAGCCGAAGAATTGTGCAAAATTTGACTAAAGCATGAAACTTTCACCATTGTTAGTACATGCTATAAGATTAATTTTAAGATCGGGAGGTAAGTCTGAATTGACCTCTGATGACCTCTAGAGGTCAATGACCTCAAAATCTAAGAAAATTGATATTTTGCGTCATTGGTTAATGATAAACACAGTAATGATGTACTAAAACTTAATATTTGTCACAGTGAAATTGTCTTTATGTTCCACGGAGCCCTGACAGGTTTCTACCTTTGACCTCTGATGACCTCCAGAGGTCAATGACCTCAAAATGTCAGAAAATTGATATTTTGCATCATTGTTTAATGATAAAACACAGTAATGATGTACTAAAACTTAATTTTTGTCACTGTGAAATTGTCTTTATATTCCACAGAGCCCTGACAGGTTTCTATCTTTGACCTCTGATGACCTTCAGAGGTCAATGACCTCAAAATGTCAGAAAATTGATATTTTAATGCGTCACTCATAACTGAAACACGATAATTATGTACTAAAAACTAATTTTTGTAAGAGGAATTGCCTCAATGTTCCACTGAGCCTTTCGAGTCAGATTTCTACCTTTGGCCTCTGATGACCTCAGATGACCTATGACGAGGCCAATGACCTCAAAATGTCAGAACATTGATATTTGGTGCAATTGGTTGATGACAAACATGATTTAGATGTTATATTCATTTGTATTACAATTGAATTGTTTTCCTATTCCACAGAGCAAGAGAAATTACTCACGTGTCTCTACCTTTGACCTCTGAGGAAGGTGACAGGTCAATGACCTCAAAATATCAGAATATTGATATTCTATGTATAGTCAATGGTCAACTTTGTAATACCCGATGTACAATCATTTATGCTATAATAGAAGAATCTTGTCATTCCATGGAACATTGGTCATTAGCCTGTGCATTATATCCAACTTTGACCTCTCAGGACAATGAGAGGTCACTGAGGTCACATGTGTAGGCTTACATGTATTGATGTTTGGCTTCATTGGTGTAATCGTAAATGCTTAATCATGTACAAATCACGCATTGATGTTTTGATCAAAGTATGTATGCATATTCCACAGAGCATTGGTTTATAGTAACAGGTCTCTGAAATGTGAGAGGTCAATAATTACTTCAGAAATAAAGCTTAAGTTTCTTGAGTGATGGCAGTGACCTCAAATACAACTGTTATGTTTGGGTTAGTTATGTAGACTAGCAAATATGGCCATTATCTCGACACTCGAGGAAAACAAGGCCCACGAGACTGATATACAGAGTGTTTAATCTATTCAGTGTAAGTCTCATAGATCTTTTCCCCCATTTGTTGGACTCATTTTGGGACTGGTTTGCCTAAGTGTCAAGCTCATGGGCAATATTTGCATAGTTTCCAGCTGGTGGGCCTGTATTGGCCAGTGTAAAGCTGGTGGGTTGTTACAGTATGACTGCGATGAATGACTCATGGTCCTGGAGTATACAGTCCACAGCTGCGACATCATGGACCATCTTGAAAACTTCGACATACTGTGAGGCCCAACATGCATTCCACATGAAGCAATCCTGTGTATTGCAACTAGCTATTGCCATCCGAGACCTACCCAGGGAATAGATAAGCATTCATGGCAAACCATGGAGAAAGCGGATTGTGCAAAATATTTTGGAGTTCCAATAGGAGGCTCAGCTGGAATCAAATCGCCACAGCAGCTTAAAAAGGTTATACTTCAACTAAAGACTCTCTCCAGACGAAGATACGAGTATCATAAAGTTCAGGTGTTTTGCTACTCCATGCCGCTCAGGACTGTCCTGGAAAATGCATGCATCATCTGGGATCCATTCACCCAGGTGAAACATCATGAAGTTTGGAATGATCCAGAGAAGATATGCACTCTTTAGCTGCAATGACCATCATATGCAAAACAAGCAGTGTTACAGCCACACTTGAAAAACAAAACAAAGCAAAACAAAACAAAACTACAATGGCAATCCCTGTAAGAAAGTACAGCTCAGGCAAATTCAGCGATGATGTTCTGCATCAAGAACCCCACAATATCCACTCCGCAGGAAGTTGTGGCTCTATTGCTGCATTCTTCAAAAAGGGCAAATGACCAAAAATGTCAGGCATCATTTGCAAGAACACAAAGTAGGCCTACTCCCAAAAAAGGTGGCGGCTACTCTCGGCCACTGTCTCTTGTATCTCTTTGAAACACTTCAGGAGAGAGATACTCAATATTCAGCTCTGTTATTAAAGATACATATGTCTCTCTTTTTGTTTTTGCATTTGTTTGTTGTTTTTTGCTTCATATAGCTCTTTGGATACCTGCTTTAACCAATTAAGAAAAGGCTCCATGGCAGAATATTACAAGATTACACAGTATAATGAAGAAGAAGAAGAAGAAGAAGAAGGAGAATAGGAAACGAGATCTGCTGTCAATGATGCAGAGCCAATACCAATTAGTTCCATGGCAGATCTTAGTTGGCACTGCAAAGGTTTGGATGTCTCTCTCTGTTGACAAAGGATATTCTAAAGCTCCAAGTAAGTCCATGGGGTGGTTCACATTGTCTGGGCATAGAGGGTTGGGTTGGTTATATGAGGATATGATGCTTTGTTATAACAATTAGGTCTGAGATATCTATTTTTTATGTTTGTTTTGACCATCCCGCATGGATCTCCAACGAAAAGGAATGATAATGTGTTAGACCCAGCCGCCACCGTGTTTTTTCAATAGATTTTGATATTACAGTGTAGTTGAGAAAAAAAGTAACCGCTCATTGTCCTAGATGGAAGTCAAAATTGAACTGTGTGTGGAATACTCTGCATACAATTTTGGACACACACACACAAAATGCATTTTTTAAAATATAATTATTATTTCATAAGCAGCAGGCCATTACAAACCAATGAGACCAGACATCAATATTCTTACATTTTGATGCATATCTTTCAATATCCTCCAGAGGTCAGAGGATCATCGCTAATGTTCATGTGAAATGAGTACACGCCTTATGAATTGCTCACTTTTATTGCTATAGAAATACACAATATATGCATCATGTCAATCATTAAATATTGTATCAGTTTCATTTTCAGTCTTGGATTATTTTTTCTATGTACAAATAAAATCGTGGCAAAGTAAACAACTTTCACATCAAAATATAAACGAGAATACTAAAAAAGAAATAGATGTAATAACGTGCAAGGCAAATACCAGGCCTACATCATCTTAAGGTATACAGGTGAAGGAAATCACCTATTGATAAACAATTTACTTGACTGGGATAGCGACCAGTGAACAATATTGTTTCTTAAAACTCTCTCTTCTTTTCAACAAGTGGAATAAAACACATGCACATACCGGGGCATTAGTTTGGAAGAGGGGTGGGGTGGTGGCAGGGATAGTTGACCCCCACCCCATTAAATTCTGAGATGTGGACTATGTTTTGTTGTTGTTAGTTTTTGTTGTTGTTTTTTGTTTTTTGCTTTTTAGACAGAAAACTGCCCAAGTTTTTCACTTTAAGTGTGCATCGGATTGTTAAAATTTAATTCTGAAATGCAAAATCTCCCTTCTGTGAGAGGGGATATCTCCTTTCGATAGACTCCTTCCCCCTGCTTGGTTCCTTCCACAGATATAACATACTTTGGGGAATGATAATTTCCCTTATTCTATGATAAATGTTTTTAAGAGATATTTTTATTTGAATTCCAAAGATGAAAAGGCTTTCCTATATAATGCACGATTGTTCATTTTGGAGGGCAAGAGGCATTTGCCCCGCCTCCCGAGAAAATATGGGAGGGGGAATGGTGGGGACATAAAACTTTGCCTCCAAGTATTTCATGAGATTGAGATTTTTTTTCTTCACTTTGACAGAAAATGAATTTTCACTGAACATTTTAGCTATAGTATGCACCAGATTAAAAGGCAGAATCTCCTTTGCATACCCCCTCCCCCACACTATCTTTCGTTATGTCCCCTTCCATATACGCTCAGTGCTTTTGTCCCATTTTTGTTCTATATCATCACAAAGTATGTACTAGATCTTTAATTTCAGTTCCGACATATTAAAGAAAATCCCTCTTGTTGGAGGGGGTAGTGTATCTTTCAATTAACAATCCCTCCTCGGTTTCTACCGTTAGATTTGGTACACTCCTTTTATTGATAATTTCCCAAATATTCCATCATAAATGTGTATACTAGATTTTTTTTTTACATTTCTATTCTTACTGCAAAGGCTCCCTCGCATGGGAAGGATTGGGGGACAGCCCCTTTCATACCCTCCTCTCGCTGTATCAACCTCTCCTCCATGCATTGATTATGGCTACACATTTGGGTATGGACTTTTTTTTTTTTCAAAATGGTAGTTCAACCAAGAGTGGCACGAGATCATTGAATTGCAAACAAAAGAATGCAAAAGCTCCATAATGTGGGAGGGGGATACCTCCACCCACATCCTTCTGTGGATTGGTCTTCCTCCATAGATGGCTGACTTACTACACCTTTTTGATACAAATTTCGAGGTATTCCTTCAAAAGTGCCTGTGTGCCAGGTCGTTGAATCTCATTTCTCAAAATACAAGAGCTCTGTCGAATGGGAGTGGAATACCCTACCCTCGCCAACGCTGTGCTTGCTGGGTTCCCATCCATATAGACTTGGTACACCTTGGTGATCCATAATTTTCCAAAATATTCCCCAAAACGTATGCATCAGATTTTGTTGATGAAAGTTATCATTCATCCAGTCGATGTAGATTTGAGACGAATTATGAATCGAAGAACTGGAATTTAACTTACGTTTTTGGCAACGTTTCGCTGATTAATCACAATCAGCTTCATCTGGCATCCTTCCAGAAGAAGGCTGGTCGTTATATACGTGAAGCTGTGTAGGAACGTCACGCAAGGGTGCACTACCCGTGCGTGACAGACGACTTGGAATCTCACGGACTGCCCGGTCCCACGTGGTCCCACGTGGTCCCACGTGGAACACCACGTGGTCCCACGTGGTACAAGATCCAACCGAAAGAGCCAAAGAAAAGAGTGACACCAAACAGGCACTAACTAGATGTGGATATCCGGATTGGTCGTTCTCCAAAGCCGAGAGTCCCAAGCGAACTGGCAATAAATCCGCCCAAAGAAGTGGCACTAGCTCCATTCACACAAGGGAAATCACCATCACCATCCCATACATATATGATCTTTCTGAAAAGATTAAAAGAGTCTTTGGAAAGCATGGAATCTCCACCGCCTTTAAACCCCACAACTCGCTACGGAAAAAGCTGGTACATGTGAAGGACAAGATTTCAAAAGAAAAACAGAGGAATCTGGTATACGGGGTGAGGTGTGAACAGGAAGACTGTCAGGACTTTTACATCGGGGAAACCCAACAATCCCTCAAAGCCCGTATGAGCCAACACAGAAGGCCCAGCAGTGTGGATTTCAACCCTGACTCAGCGGTATACACACATCTAAAAGAGAAAGGCCACTCATTTAACACAAAAGACGTGGTCATTCTAGACAGGGAAGCCAATTGTTTCAAGCGCGGTGTTAAAGAGGCCATTTGGGAACGAGTGGAGGAACCTAAACTGAACAAGAAGGGGGGCTTACGGTTCAACTTGTCACATACGTGGGACCGGGCAGTCCGTGAGATTCCAAGCCGTCTGTCACGCACGGGTAATGCACCCTTGCGTGACGTTCCTACACAGCTTCACGTATATAACGACCAGCCTTCTTCTGGAAGGATGCCAGATGAAGCTGATTGTAATTAATCAGCGAAACGTTGCCAAAAACGTAAGTTAAATTCCAGTTCTTCGATTCAAAATTCGTCTCAAATATGCATCAGATTCTTTAAAAAAAAAAACAAAAAAAACTTCGTCTTTGGGAGGAGGGTAGGTGAGATGCGCCCACACCCCATCAACTTCCGTATAAGTGATGACGCACACATTAAACAAGAGCTACACTGAATCACTGATTTCAGGTCTAAACCTGCAAAAAATCCAATCCCCCACCCACATCCTCCGGCCCCCTCCCCCTCCGCTTCATTCCTTTGCACCATGAACTTATGCTTTTACATATTTTCCAAGTTCCCCCCCACGTGAAAACAGATCGACACCCCTTGCTCTGTGCACATACCCGACTTAGATAATTACCTGAAAAGTTCTGCGGAATGAGTAGCCACTTTTTTGGTAACAGAAATGCATGGTTTGTAAGCCCTACATTATAAACAATTATTAACTATTAACTATCGCAATATCAATATTAACATCCTCGCATTTCATTCGAGGTATTTGACCTTGTGTGATTTTCATAGGTGAACGGTAATGGCTCGTTAATAAACAGGGCCTACGAGTGCTCTCTAAAACATCATCATGTTTACCATTGATGATGCCAAACTATTCTGATACTTTGAGGTCATTGACCTCTCGAGATCATCAGAGGTCAAAGGCAGAAACTCGTCTGTGTGCCTTGGAATATGAAGACGATGTCATTGTACACAGATATGCTTGTTTTGTACATCCTTACCATGTTTGACCTTTCACCAATGATGTCATACTTCAATATTCTGATATTCTGAGGTCATTAACCTCTCAAGGTCATCAGAGGTCAAAGGTAGAAACCTGTCTGCTCTTTAGAATATGAAGACAATCTCATTGTAAGACAGATATGCTTGTTTTGTACATCTTAACAATGGTTACCATTAACCAATGACATCACAGATCAATAAAATATTTTGAGGTCATTGACCTCCAAAGGTCATCAGAGGTCAAAGGTTAAAACCTGTCAATGCTCTGTGGAATCAGAAAATGGTTTCCCTGAAGTATAGATGCATGTTTAGTGAATCATAACCACATATATCATTCACAAATGTCTAAAAACATCGATATTTTGATATTTAAAGTTCATTGACCTCTGGAGGTCATCAGAGGTCAAAGGTAAAAACCTGTAAGTGCTCTGTTGAATCTGGAAATGATTTCTCTGTGGTATAAATGCATGTTTAGTGCAACATAACCACATATATCATTTGCAAATGTCTAAAAACATCGATTTTCTGATATCTAAAGTACATTGACCTCTGGAGGTCATCAGAGGTCAAATCAGACTTACCTTCCGATCTTAAAATAAATCTTATGGTATGTACTAACACTGGTGAAAGTTTCATGCTTTAGTCAAATTTTGCACAATTCACATGATTTTGAGGGCTAATCTGCTCTACTAATAGGCTTAGTACATTATGTACAAAGCCTATGGGATTTTCGGACTTTGAATTTTTTTGCACCCTTGCATAGGAATTTTACATGGGGTTAGGGTTAGGGGTTAGGGTTTGGGTTAGGGTTAGGGTTTAAGGGTTAGGGTTAGGGTTAGCGGTTAGGGTTAGGGTTAGGGTTAGGGTTAGAGTTAGGGCATTTGCAAAGTATGAAAAGTGCTAGTTAAGATCCCAAATTTTATGTATAGGTAGTACACCTGCTAGTTAGTAAATTCCCAAAATTTTGGACCTTAACTCCTATAACTTTTTTTTTTTGGCGCCATTTTGAATTTTTTTTTGGAAAAATTTTCAAAGTATTTTTTCAAAGAAAATTCTTTTAAAAAAATGCTTAGAATTGTCTGAAACGTGTAAAAAACACATTTTGGGGAAAAAAAATTTTCCACAGGTTTTGTACACAATTTTATTTTGTCGGAAAACCCCATAGGCTTAGTACATATGTACAAAGCCTATGGGTTAGGGTTGGGTTAGGGTTAGGGTTAGGGTTAGGGTTAGGGTTTAGGGGTTATGGTTAGGGTTAGGATTAGGGTTAGGGTTAGGGTTTAGGGTTAGGGTTTAGGGTTTAGGGTTTAGGGTTAGGGTTAGGGTTAGGGTTAGGGTTAGAGTTAGGGCATTTGCCAAGTATGAAAAGTGCTAGTTAAGATCCCAAATTTTGTGTAAAGGTAGTACACCTGCTAGTTAGTAAATTCCCAAAATTTTGGACCTTAACTCCTATAAATTTTTTTTGGCGCCATTTTGAATTTTTTTTTGGAAAAATTTTCAAAGTATTTTTTCAAAGAAAATTCTTTTTAAAAAAATGCTTAGAATTGTCTGAAACGTGTAAAAAACACATTTTGGGGAAAAAATTTTCCATAGGTTTTGTACACAATTTTATTTTGTCGGAAAACCCCATAGGCTTAGTACATATGTACAAAGCCTATGGGTTAGGGTTAGGGTTAGGGTTAGGGTTAGGGTTAGGGTTAGGGTTAGGGTTAGGGTTAGGGGTTAGGGTTAGGGGTTAGGGGTTAGGGTTAGGGTTAGGGTTAGGGTTAGGGTTAGGGTTAGGGTTAGGGTTAGGGTTAGGGTTAGGGTTAGAGTTAGGGCATTTGCCAAGTATGAAAAGTGCTAGTTAAGATCCCAAATTTTGTGTATAGGTAGTACACCTGCTAGTTAGTAAATTCCCAAAATTTTGGACCTTAACTCCTATAAATTTTTTTTTGGCGCCATTTTGAATTTTTTTTTGGAAAAATTTTCAAAGTATTTTTTCAAAGAAAATTCTTTTTAAAAAAATGCTTAGAATTGTCTGAAACGTGTAAAAAACACATTTTGGGGAAAAAATTTTCCATAGGTTTTGTACACAATTTTATTTTGTCGGAAAACCCCATATAGTAGAGCAGATAAGCCGAAGAATTGTGCAAAATTTGACTAAAACATGAAACTTTCACCATTGTTAGTACATGCTATAAGATTAATTTTAAGATCGGGAGGTAAGTCTGAATTGACCTCTGATGACCTCTAGAGGTCAATGACCTCAAAATCTAAGAAAATTGATATTTTGCGTCATTGGTTAATGATAAACACAGTAATGATGTACTAAAACTTAATATTTGTCACAGTGAAATTGTCTTTATGTTCCACGGAGCCCTGACAGGTTTCTACCTTTGACCTCTGATGACCTCCAGAGGTCAATGACCTCAAAATGTCAGAAAATTGATATTTTGCATCATTGTTTAATGATAAAACACAGTAATGATGTACTAAAACTTAATTTTTGTCACTGTGAAATTGTCTTTATATTCCACAGAGCCCTGACAGGTTTCTATCTTTGACCTCTGATGACCTTCAGAGGTCAATGACCTCAAAATGTCAGAAAATTGATATTTTAATGCGTCACTCATAACTGAAACACGATAATTATGTACTAAAAACTAATTTTTGTAAGAGGAATTGCCTCAATGTTCCACTGAGCCTTTCGAGTCAGATTTCTACCTTTGGCCTCTGATGACCTCAGATGACCTATGACGAGGCCAATGACCTCAAAATGTCAGAACATTGATATTTGGTGCAATTGGTTGATGACAAACATGATTTAGATGTTATATTCATTTGTATTACAATTGAATTGTTTTCCTATTCCACAGAGCAAGAGAAATTACTCACGTGTCTCTACCTTTGACCTCTGAGGAAGGTGACAGGTCAATGACCTCAAAATATCAGAATATTGATATTCTATGTATAGTCAATGGTCAACTTTGTAATACCCGATGTACAATCATTTATGCTATAATAGAAGAATCTTGTCATTCCATGGAACATTGGTCATTAGCCTGTGCATTATATCCAACTTTGACCTCTCAGGACAATGAGAGGTCACTGAGGTCACATGTGTAGGCTTACATGTATTGATGTTTGGCTTCATTGGTGTAATCGTAAATGCTTAATCATGTACAAATCACGCATTGATGTTTTGATCAAAGTATGTATGCATATTCCACAGAGCATTGGTTTATAGTAACAGGTCTCTGAAATGTGAGAGGTCAATAATTACTTCAGAAATAAAGCTTAAGTTTCTTGAGTGATGGCAGTGACCTCAAATACAACTGTTATGTTTGGGTTAGTTATGTAGACTAGCAAATATGGCCATTATCTCGACACTCGAGGAAAACAAGGCCCACGAGACTGATATACAGAGTGTTTAATCTATTCAGTGTAAGTCTCATAGATCTTTTCCCCCATTTGTTGGACTCATTTTGGGACTGGTTTGCCTAAGTGTCAAGCTCATGGGCAATATTTGCATAGTTTCCAGCTGGTGGGCCTGTATTGGCCAGTGTAAAGCTGGTGGGTTGTTACAGTATGACTGCGATGAATGACTCATGGTCCTGGAGTATACAGTCCACAGCTGCGACATCATGGACCATCTTGAAAACTTCGACATACTGTGAGGCCCAACATGCATTCCACATGAAGCAATCCTGTGTATTGCAACTAGCTATTGCCATCCGAGACCTACCCAGGGAATAGATAAGCATTCATGGCAAACCATGGAGAAAGCGGATTGTGCAAAATATTTTGGAGTTCCAATAGGAGGCTCAGCTGGAATCAAATCGCCACAGCAGCTTAAAAAGGTTATACTTCAACTAAAGACTCTCTCCAGACGAAGATACGAGTATCATAAAGTTCAGGTGTTTTGCTACTCCATGCCGCTCAGGACTGTCCTGGAAAATGCATGCATCATCTGGGATCCATTCACCCAGGTGAAACATCATGAAGTTTGGAATGATCCAGAGAAGATATGCACTCTTTAGCTGCAATGACCATCATATGCAAAACAAGCAGTGTTACAGCCACACTTGAAAAACAAAACAAAGCAAAACAAAACAAAACTACAATGGCAATCCCTGTAAGAAAGTACAGCTCAGGCAAATTCAGCGATGATGTTCTGCATCAAGAACCCCACAATATCCACTCCGCAGGAAGTTGTGGCTCTATTGCTGCATTCTTCAAAAAGGGCAAATGACCAAAAATGTCAGGCATCATTTGCAAGAACACAAAGTAGGCCTACTCCCAAAAAAGGTGGCGGCTACTCTCGGCCACTGTCTCTTGTATCTCTTTGAAACACTTCAGGAGAGAGATACTCAATATTCAGCTCTGTTATTAAAGATACATATGTCTCTCTTTTTGTTTTTGCATTTGTTTGTTGTTTTTTGCTTCATATAGCTCTTTGGATACCTGCTTTAACCAATTAAGAAAAGGCTCCATGGCAGAATATTACAAGATTACACAGTATAATGAAGAAGAAGAAGAAGAAGAAGAAGGAGAATAGGAAACGAGATCTGCTGTCAATGATGCAGAGCCAATACCAATTAGTTCCATGGCAGATCTTAGTTGGCACTGCAAAGGTTTGGATGTCTCTCTCTGTTGACAAAGGATATTCTAAAGCTCCAAGTAAGTCCATGGGGTGGTTCACATTGTCTGGGCATAGAGGGTTGGGTTGGTTATATGAGGATATGATGCTTTGTTATAACAATTAGGTCTGAGATATCTATTTTTTATGTTTGTTTTGACCATCCCGCATGGATCTCCAACGAAAAGGAATGATAATGTGTTAGACCCAGCCGCCACCGTGTTTTTTCAATAGATTTTGATATTACAGTGTAGTTGAGAAAAAAAGTAACCGCTCATTGTCCTAGATGGAAGTCAAAATTGAACTGTGTGTGGAATACTCTGCATACAATTTTGGACACACACACACAAAATGCATTTTTTAAAATATAATTATTATTTCATAAGCAGCAGGCCATTACAAACCAATGAGACCAGACATCAATATTCTTACATTTTGATGCATA
The DNA here is from genome assembly GCF_964275005.1 of Diadema setosum. Classification (NCBI taxonomy): domain Eukaryota; kingdom Metazoa; phylum Echinodermata; class Echinoidea; order Diadematoida; family Diadematidae; genus Diadema; species Diadema setosum. Next base: position 8,691 of record NC_092697.1, on the reverse strand, counting down.
TCTTTCAATATCCTCCAGAGGTCAGAGGATCATCGCTAATGTTCATGTGAAATGAGTACACGCCTTATGAATTGCTCACTTTTATTGCTATAGAAATACACAATATATGCATCATGTCAATCATTAAATATTGTATCAGTTTCATTTTCAGTCTTGGATTATTTTTTCTATGTACAAATAAAATCGTGGCAAAGTAAACAACTTTCACATCAAAATATAAACGAGAATACTAAAAAAGAAATAGATGTAATAACGTGCAAGGCAAATACCAGGCCTACATCATCTTAAGGTATACAGGTGAAGGAAATCACCTATTGATAAACAATTTACTTGACTGGGATAGCGACCAGTGAACAATATTGTTTCTTAAAACTCTCTCTTCTTTTCAACAAGTGGAATAAAACACATGCACATACCGGGGCATTAGTTTGGAAGAGGGGTGGGGTGGTGGCAGGGATAGTTGACCCCCACCCCATTAAATTCTGAGATGTGGACTATGTTTTGTTGTTGTTAGTTTTTGTTGTTGTTTTTTGTTTTTTGCTTTTTAGACAGAAAACTGCCCAAGTTTTTCACTTTAAGTGTGCATCGGATTGTTAAAATTTAATTCTGAAATGCAAAATCTCCCTTCTGTGAGAGGGGATATCTCCTTTCGATAGACTCCTTCCCCCTGCTTGGTTCCTTCCACAGATATAACATACTTTGGGGAATGATAATTTCCCTTATTCTATGATAAATGTTTTTAAGAGATATTTTTATTTGAATTCCAAAGATGAAAAGGCTTTCCTATATAATGCACGATTGTTCATTTTGGAGGGCAAGAGGCATTTGCCCCGCCTCCCGAGAAAATATGGGAGGGGGAATGGTGGGGACATAAAACTTTGCCTCCAAGTATTTCATGAGATTGAGATTTTTTTTCTTCACTTTGACAGAAAATGAATTTTCACTGAACATTTTAGCTATAGTATGCACCAGATTAAAAGGCAGAATCTCCTTTGCATACCCCCTCCCCCACACTATCTTTCGTTATGTCCCCTTCCATATACGCTCAGTGCTTTTGTCCCATTTTTGTTCTATATCATCACAAAGTATGTACTAGATCTTTAATTTCAGTTCCGACATATTAAAGAAAATCCCTCTTGTTGGAGGGGGTAGTGTATCTTTCAATTAACAATCCCTCCTCGGTTTCTACCGTTAGATTTGGTACACTCCTTTTATTGATAATTTCCCAAATATTCCATCATAAATGTGTATACTAGATTTTTTTTTTACATTTCTATTCTTACTGCAAAGGCTCCCTCGCATGGGAAGGATTGGGGGACAGCCCCTTTCATACCCTCCTCTCGCTGTATCAACCTCTCCTCCATGCATTGATTATGGCTACACATTTGGGTATGGACTTTTTTTTTTTTCAAAATGGTAGTTCAACCAAGAGTGGCACGAGATCATTGAATTGCAAACAAAAGAATGCAAAAGCTCCATAATGTGGGAGGGGGATACCTCCACCCACATCCTTCTGTGGATTGGTCTTCCTCCATAGATGGCTGACTTACTACACCTTTTTGATACAAATTTCGAGGTATTCCTTCAAAAGTGCCTGTGTGCCAGGTCGTTGAATCTCATTTCTCAAAATACAAGAGCTCTGTCGAATGGGAGTGGAATACCCTACCCTCGCCAACGCTGTGCTTGCTGGGTTCCCATCCATATAGACTTGGTACACCTTGGTGATCCATAATTTTCCAAAATATTCCCCAAAACGTATGCATCAGATTTTGTTGATGAAAGTTATCATTCATCCAGTCGATGTAGATTTGAGACGAATTATGAATCGAAGAACTGGAATTTAACTTACGTTTTTGGCAACGTTTCGCTGATTAATCACAATCAGCTTCATCTGGCATCCTTCCAGAAGAAGGCTGGTCGTTATATACGTGAAGCTGTGTAGGAACGTCACGCAAGGGTGCACTACCCGTGCGTGACAGACGACTTGGAATCTCACGGACTGCCCGGTCCCACGTGGTCCCACGTGGTCCCACGTGGAACACCACGTGGTCCCACGTGGTACAAGATCCAACCGAAAGAGCCAAAGAAAAGAGTGACACCAAACAGGCACTAACTAGATGTGGATATCCGGATTGGTCGTTCTCCAAAGCCGAGAGTCCCAAGCGAACTGGCAATAAATCCGCCCAAAGAAGTGGCACTAGCTCCATTCACACAAGGGAAATCACCATCACCATCCCATACATATATGATCTTTCTGAAAAGATTAAAAGAGTCTTTGGAAAGCATGGAATCTCCACCGCCTTTAAACCCCACAACTCGCTACGGAAAAAGCTGGTACATGTGAAGGACAAGATTTCAAAAGAAAAACAGAGGAATCTGGTATACGGGGTGAGGTGTGAACAGGAAGACTGTCAGGACTTTTACATCGGGGAAACCCAACAATCCCTCAAAGCCCGTATGAGCCAACACAGAAGGCCCAGCAGTGTGGATTTCAACCCTGACTCAGCGGTATACACACATCTAAAAGAGAAAGGCCACTCATTTAACACAAAAGACGTGGTCATTCTAGACAGGGAAGCCAATTGTTTCAAGCGCGGTGTTAAAGAGGCCATTTGGGAACGAGTGGAGGAACCTAAACTGAACAAGAAGGGGGGCTTACGGTTCAACTTGTCACATACGTGGGACCGGGCAGTCCGTGAGATTCCAAGCCGTCTGTCACGCACGGGTAATGCACCCTTGCGTGACGTTCCTACACAGCTTCACGTATATAACGACCAGCCTTCTTCTGGAAGGATGCCAGATGAAGCTGATTGTAATTAATCAGCGAAACGTTGCCAAAAACGTAAGTTAAATTCCAGTTCTTCGATTCAAAATTCGTCTCAAATATGCATCAGATTCTTTAAAAAAAAAAACAAAAAAAACTTCGTCTTTGGGAGGAGGGTAGGTGAGATGCGCCCACACCCCATCAACTTCCGTATAAGTGATGACGCACACATTAAACAAGAGCTACACTGAATCACTGATTTCAGGTCTAAACCTGCAAAAAATCCAATCCCCCACCCACATCCTCCGGCCCCCTCCCCCTCCGCTTCATTCCTTTGCACCATGAACTTATGCTTTTACATATTTTCCAAGTTCCCCCCCACGTGAAAACAGATCGACACCCCTTGCTCTGTGCACATACCCGACTTAGATAATTACCTGAAAAGTTCTGCGGAATGAGTAGCCACTTTTTTGGTAACAGAAATGCATGGTTTGTAAGCCCTACATTATAAACAATTATTAACTATTAACTATCGCAATATCAATATTAACATCCTCGCATTTCATTCGAGGTATTTGACCTTGTGTGATTTTCATAGGTGAACGGTAATGGCTCGTTAATAAACAGGGCCTACGAGTGCTCTCTAAAACATCATCATGTTTACCATTGATGATGCCAAACTATTCTGATACTTTGAGGTCATTGACCTCTCGAGATCATCAGAGGTCAAAGGCAGAAACTCGTCTGTGTGCCTTGGAATATGAAGACGATGTCATTGTACACAGATATGCTTGTTTTGTACATCCTTACCATGTTTGACCTTTCACCAATGATGTCATACTTCAATATTCTGATATTCTGAGGTCATTAACCTCTCAAGGTCATCAGAGGTCAAAGGTAGAAACCTGTCTGCTCTTTAGAATATGAAGACAATCTCATTGTAAGACAGATATGCTTGTTTTGTACATCTTAACAATGGTTACCATTAACCAATGACATCACAGATCAATAAAATATTTTGAGGTCATTGACCTCCAAAGGTCATCAGAGGTCAAAGGTTAAAACCTGTCAATGCTCTGTGGAATCAGAAAATGGTTTCCCTGAAGTATAGATGCATGTTTAGTGAATCATAACCACATATATCATTCACAAATGTCTAAAAACATCGATATTTTGATATTTAAAGTTCATTGACCTCTGGAGGTCATCAGAGGTCAAAGGTAAAAACCTGTAAGTGCTCTGTTGAATCTGGAAATGATTTCTCTGTGGTATAAATGCATGTTTAGTGCAACATAACCACATATATCATTTGCAAATGTCTAAAAACATCGATTTTCTGATATCTAAAGTACATTGACCTCTGGAGGTCATCAGAGGTCAAATCAGACTTACCTTCCGATCTTAAAATAAATCTTATGGTATGTACTAACACTGGTGAAAGTTTCATGCTTTAGTCAAATTTTGCACAATTCACATGATTTTGAGGGCTAATCTGCTCTACTAATAGGCTTAGTACATTATGTACAAAGCCTATGGGATTTTCGGACTTTGAATTTTTTTGCACCCTTGCATAGGAATTTTACATGGGGTTAGGGTTAGGGGTTAGGGTTTGGGTTAGGGTTAGGGTTTAAGGGTTAGGGTTAGGGTTAGCGGTTAGGGTTAGGGTTAGGGTTAGGGTTAGAGTTAGGGCATTTGCAAAGTATGAAAAGTGCTAGTTAAGATCCCAAATTTTATGTATAGGTAGTACACCTGCTAGTTAGTAAATTCCCAAAATTTTGGACCTTAACTCCTATAACTTTTTTTTTTTGGCGCCATTTTGAATTTTTTTTTGGAAAAATTTTCAAAGTATTTTTTCAAAGAAAATTCTTTTAAAAAAATGCTTAGAATTGTCTGAAACGTGTAAAAAACACATTTTGGGGAAAAAAAATTTTCCACAGGTTTTGTACACAATTTTATTTTGTCGGAAAACCCCATAGGCTTAGTACATATGTACAAAGCCTATGGGTTAGGGTTGGGTTAGGGTTAGGGTTAGGGTTAGGGTTAGGGTTTAGGGGTTATGGTTAGGGTTAGGATTAGGGTTAGGGTTAGGGTTTAGGGTTAGGGTTTAGGGTTTAGGGTTTAGGGTTAGGGTTAGGGTTAGGGTTAGGGTTAGAGTTAGGGCATTTGCCAAGTATGAAAAGTGCTAGTTAAGATCCCAAATTTTGTGTAAAGGTAGTACACCTGCTAGTTAGTAAATTCCCAAAATTTTGGACCTTAACTCCTATAAATTTTTTTTGGCGCCATTTTGAATTTTTTTTTGGAAAAATTTTCAAAGTATTTTTTCAAAGAAAATTCTTTTTAAAAAAATGCTTAGAATTGTCTGAAACGTGTAAAAAACACATTTTGGGGAAAAAATTTTCCATAGGTTTTGTACACAATTTTATTTTGTCGGAAAACCCCATAGGCTTAGTACATATGTACAAAGCCTATGGGTTAGGGTTAGGGTTAGGGTTAGGGTTAGGGTTAGGGTTAGGGTTAGGGTTAGGGTTAGGGTTAGGGTTAGGGTTAGGGTTAGGGTTAGGGTTAGGGTTAGGGTTAGGGTTAGGGTTAGGGTTAGGGTTAGGGTTAGGGTTAGGGTTAGGGTTAGGGTTAGGGTTAGGGTTAGGGTTAGGGTTAGGGTTAGGGTTAGGGTTAGGGTTAGGGTTAGGGTTAGGGTTAGGGTTAGGGTTAGGGTTAGGGTTAGGGTTAGGGTTAGGGTTAGGGTTAGGGTTAGGGTTAGGGTTAGGGTTAGGGTTAGGGTTAGGGTTAGGGTTAGGGTTAGGGTTAGGGTTAGGGTTAGGGTTAGGGTTAGGGTTAGGGTTAGGGTTAGGGTTAGGGTTAGGGTTAGGGTTAGGGTTAGGGTTAGGGTTAGGGTTAGGGTTAGGGTTAGGGTTAGGGTTAGGGTTAGGGTTAGGGTTAGGGTTAGGGTTAGGGTTAGGGTTAGGGTTAGGGTTAGAGTTAGGGCATTTGCCAAGTATGAAAAGTGCTAGTTAAGATCCCAAATTTTGTGTAAAGGTAGTACACCTGCTAGTTAGTAAATTCCCAAAATTTTGGACCTTAACTCCTATAAATTTTTTTTGGCGCCATTTTGAATTTTTTTTTGGAAAAATTTTCAAAGTATTTTTTCAAAGAAAATTCTTTTTAAAAAAATGCTTAGAATTGTCTGAAACGTGTAAAAAACACATTTTGGGGAAAAAATTTTCCATAGGTTTTGTACACAATTTTATTTTGTCGGAAAACCCCATAGGCTTAGTACATATGTACAAAGCCTATGGGTTAGGGTTAGGGTTAGGGTTAGGGTTAGGGTTAGGGTTAGGGTTAGGGTTAGGGTTAGGGTTAGGGTTAGGGTTAGGGTTAGGGTTAGGGTTAGGGTTAGGGTTAGGGTTAGGGTTAGGGTTAGGGTTAGGGTTAGGGTTAGGGTTAGGGTTAGGGTTAGGGTTAGGGTTAGGGTTAGGGTTAGGGTTAGGGTTAGGGTTAGGGTTAGGGTTAGGGTTAGGGTTAGGGTTAGGGTTAGGGTTAGGGTTAGGGTTAGGGTTAGGGTTAGGGTTAGGGTTAGGGTTAGGGTTAGGGTTAGGGTTAGGGTTAGGGTTAGGGTTAGGGTTAGGGTTAGGGTTAGGGTTAGGGTTAGGGTTAGGGTTAGGGTTAGGGTTAGGGTTAGGGTTAGGGTTAGGGTTAGGGTTAGGGTTAGGGTTAGGGTTAGGGTTAGGGTTAGGGTTAGGGTTAGGGTTAGGGTTAGGGTTAGGGTTAGGGTTAGGGTTAGGGTTAGGGTTAGGGTTAGGGTTAGGGTTAGGGTTAGGGTTAGGGTTAGGGTTAGGGTTAGGGTTAGGGTTAGGGTTAGGGTTAGGGTTAGGGTTAGGGTTAGGGTTAGGGTTAGGGTTAGGGTTAGGGTTAGGGTTAGGGTTAGGGTTAGGGTTAGGGTTAGGGTTAGGGTTAGGGTTAGGGTTAGGGTTAGGGTTAGGGTTAGGGTTAGGGTTAGGGTTAGGGTTAGGGTTAGGGTTAGGGTTAGGGTTAGGGTTAGGGTTAGGGTTAGGGTTAGGGTTAGGGTTAGGGTTAGGGTTAGGGTTAGGGTTAGGGTTAGGGTTAGGGTTAGGGTTAGGGTTAGGGTTAGGGTTAGGGTTAGGGTTAGGGTTAGGGTTAGGGTTAGGGTTAGGGTTAGGGTTAGGGTTAGGGTTAGGGTTAGGGTTAGGGTTAGGGTTAGGGTTAGGGTTAGGGTTAGGGTTAGGGTTAGGGTTAGGGTTAGGGTTAGGGTTAGGGTTAGGGTTAGGGTTAGGGTTAGGGTTAGGGTTAGGGTTAGGGTTAGGGTTAGGGTTAGGGTTAGGGTTAGGGTTAGGGTTAGGGTTAGGGTTAGGGTTAGGGTTAGGGTTAGGGTTAGGGTTAGGGTTAGGGTTAGGGTTAGGGTTAGGGTTAGGGTTAGGGTTAGGGTTAGGGTTAGGGTTAGGGTTAGGGTTAGGGTTAGGGTTAGGGTTAGGGTTAGGGTTAGGGTTAGGGTTAGGGTTAGGGTTAGGGTTAGGGTTAGGGTTAGGGTTAGGGTTAGGGTTAGGGTTAGGGTTAGGGTTAGGGTTAGGGTTAGGGTTAGGGTTAGGGTTAGGGTTAGGGTTAGGGTTAGGGTTAGGGTTAGGGTTAGGGTTAGGGTTAGGGTTAGGGTTAGGGTTAGGGTTAGGGTTAGGGTTAGGGTTAGGGTTAGGGTTAGGTTAGGGTTAGGGTTAGGGTTAGGGTTAGGGTTAGGGTTAGGGTTAGGGTTAGGGTTAGGGTTAGGGTTAGGGTTAGGGTTAGGGTTAGGGTTAGGGTTAGGGTTAGGGTTAGGGTTAGGGTTAGGGTTAGGGTTAGGGTTAGGGTTAGGGTTAGGGTTAGGGTTAGGGTTAGGTTAGGGTTAGGGTTAGGGTTAGGGTTAGGGTTAGGGTTAGGGTTAGGGTTAGGGTTAGGGTTAGGGTTAGGGTTAGGGTTAGGGTTAGGGTTAGGGTTAGGGTTAGGGTTAGGGTTAGGGTTAGGGTTAGGGTTAGGGTTAGGGTTAGGGTTAGGGTTAGGGTTAGGGTTAGGGTTAGGGTTAGGGTTAGGGTTAGGGTTAGGGTTAGGTTAGGGTTAGGGTTAGGGTTAGGGTTAGGGTTAGGGTTAGGGTTAGGGTTAGGGTTAGGGTTAGGGTTAGGGTTAGGGTTAGGGTTAGGGTTAGGGTTAGGGTTAGGGTTAGGGTTAGGGTTAGGGTTAGGGTTAGGGTTAGGTTAGGGTTAGGGTTAGGGTTAGGGTTAGGGTTAGGGTTAGGGTTAGGGTTAGGGTTAGGGTTAGGGTTAGGGTTAGGGTTAGGGTTAGGGTTAGGGTTAGGGTTAGGGTTAGGGTTAGGGTTAGGGTTAGGGTTAGGGTTAGGGTTAGGGTTAGGGTTAGGGTTAGGGTTAGGGTTAGGGTTAGGGTTAGGGTTAGGGTTAGGGTTAGGGTTAGGGTTAGGGTTAGGGTTAGGGTTAGGGTTAGGGTTAGGGTTAGGGTTAGGGTTAGGGTTAGGGTTAGGGTTAGGGTTAGGGTTAGGGTTAGGGTTAGGGTTAGGGTTAGGGTTAGGGTTAGGGTTAGGGTTAGGTTAGGGTTAGGGTTAGGGTTAGGGTTAGGGTTAGGGTTAGGGTTAGGGTTAGGGTTAGGGTTAGGGTTAGGGTTAGGGTTAGGGTTAGGGTTAGGGTTAGGGTTAGGGTTAGGGTTAGGGTTAGGGGTTAGGGTTAGGGTTAGGGTTAGGTTAGGTTAGGGTTAGGGTTAGGGTTAGGGTTAGGGTTAGGGTTAGGGTAGGGTTAGGGTTAGGGTTAGGGTTAGGGTTAGGGTTAGGGTTAGGGTTAGGGTTAGGGTTAGGGTTAGGGTTAGGGTTAGGGTTAGGGTTAGGGTTAGGGTTAGGGGTTAGGGGTTAGGGTTAGGGTTAGGGTTAGGGTTAGGGTTAG